>NC_030677.2:82145266-82302766 GCF_000004195.4 Xenopus tropicalis | reverse complement strand
GAGTTTCAGCCGTGAATCAGCTAGTGGTATAACCACTGCAGGGGCAAACCCTGCTGCTGTTGGGGGAGCAGGGTGCCCAATGAGTGGGGTCATGGGTGAACCATAGTTTCACACGCAACCAGAAAGTTTATTGGCAACTTCAAAGCTTAACTATAAGCTTGTTGTTTCCTTTCTTTATCATATGTCCTTTATTTCACATGCATTCAGGCATAGTTACATTATACTTCATGTTCCTATTACAGCAATAATTTTGCTGCTACATCAGTTGGTCAATTAGAATTAAATAAAGGCAAAGTAAGAGGGCTATAACATTTTCACGCACCCATGTGACCTGCACAGCTAAGTGAATGATGCTCCTCCCACTCCTGTCTTTCTGGAGTGGCCTGCCTTTAAATGAACCATAGATTAGTATTTTAGAATGTGTTTTTTCATATGTAAGGATTTAGTCTGAAAACTCATACTGAGCTTGGGGGTGAACACTTCTATGACTGTACTAAGATGCAAAGTGTAAGTACAAATGGAATGTATTAAAAGTTGTAAACGGAAAAAATGCACACAAATTAGAATAAAAATTTGCATTTCGCAATGTAATATTGTTCATTTGACTTATTGCTTACGAATTTTAATTGTGTATTGCAAACTTTTTAAGCCATGCTTGAAGGTGGCGTAGTCTTATGGAGCAAATGTAACAACTTTTTCCTTAAAGAAGTTTTATTACATACACCTAGCACTGTCGCAAATAATAGAATTTGTGAACTTTCTTCCACTGTCGGAAGTGGTCACTAAACAGTTTCCATGTTCGTAAAGCCTACATAAAATCTACGCAAAGGCAAATTTGTTCACACAGAGGCATCAATTTTCGCATTGTGAATAATTTTCCCATTACTGACTTTTATTACAGTTCCCTCAAAGAACCAAATGCAAAATATTCATGCAAAAGGTATTCATGGCAAGAACCATAATCCTATCTTAAAGGAACAGTAACACCAAAAAATGAAAGTGTATAAAAGTAACTAAAATATAATGTGCTGCTGCCCTGCACTGGTAAAAGTTGTGTGTTTACTTCATAAAGTCTACTATAATTTATATAAATAAGCTGCTATGTAGCCATGGAGGCAGCCATTCAAAGGAGAAAAGGCACAGGCACATAGCAGATAACAGATAAAACACTATTGTACTCTACAGAGCTTATCTGTTATCTGCTATGTAACCTGTGCCTTTTCTCCTTTTATCCAGCTTGAATGGCTGCCCCCAGGGCTACACAGCAGCTTATTATATAAATTATAGTAGTGTTACTGTAGCAAACACACCAGTTTTACCAGTGCAGGGCAACAGTGCATAATATTATCATTACTTTAAAGCTCTTTCATTTTTTGGTGTTACTGTTCCTTTAAAGCGATTATTTCAACACATTTTCAAAGTGTAAAGGCTAGTGCCATGCTGGGTTGTTTCTCACTCTAAGGGGCACATTTACTAAGACACGAATCTGAACCGAATTGGAAAAATTCCGATTTGAAAACGAACATTTTGCGACTTTTTCGTATTTTTTGCGATTTTTTTCGGCGTCTTTACGACTTTTCGGAAATTGTCGCGACTTTTCCGTTACCAATACGATTTGCGCGAAAAAACGCGAGTTTTTCGTAGCCATTCCGAAAGTTGCGCAAAATCTGGCGATTTTTTCGTAGCGTTAAAACTTGCGCGAAAAGTTGCGCCTTTTTCATAGCATTAAAACTTAAAAGGTGCGACTTTTCGCGCAAGTTTTAACGCTACGAAAAATCGACAGATTTTGCGCAACTTTCAGAATGGCTACGAAAAACTTGCGTTTTTTCGCACAAATCGCATTAGTAACGAAAAAGTCGCGTCAATTTTCCGAAAAAATCGCAAAATACCGATCATTACGAAAAAAACGCAATCGGACGCATTCGGCCCGTTTGTGGGTTAGTAAATGTGCCCCTAAGTATAAACCAAGCATAAAGCAAATTTCAGTGCGAAAATGTATACTCATGTTTCCATGCCAAAATCTGCTCTGTGTGTCAGCAAAATGCAATGTCTGTCAGTGCAGAGGCATGCACAAGTGAAGGGGCTTTTTCTAGGCAAAAACACTTATATAGTGTAAAAAAAAAAAGCAGTTCATGATAGGTAAGCAACATAAACTCTACAACTATAGTTAAGTACTGTACACCTTAAATAAAAGTCTATACTTTGACTCTATAACAGTATCATTGTAATAAAATGGGATACTCCTATGGATATAGAATTAGCTTCAGACAAAGCAGCTAGCCCTGTGGCCTCCCATTTTTTAACACACATTCTCTTGTGAGCCTGATTGGTATAGTAATTGACAGTGTCCCTCTCCCTTCCGAGAGGTGGCAGATGAGAACATCTATTGCAATTAGAACTCAAATGAATACATAGAATGAACACTATCAGCCCTTGTAAACATAACTGATTTCATATGCTCCGTATTAATAACTTTTGGATATTATTATGTGACAGTATTTGTTTCATTATGTCCTTTTTCTGTGGGCCTACTCATTTACTCTATGGTTTCCTCTATTGCCAACATTTCTCGACCTACGTGTTATGACCGATAATGTACTGGATTAACCTTTGATTTGTTTGTAACTATTTAATACTAATGTCTTACACAACTGAATACATTACTTGAACACAGTAGGTTCATATGTTCATAATACATATTGAGCCCGCAGTGAACAAGCATAGACATACACATAAGTAGATCTGTTGTGGAAATCAGACAGTTCTTCTGCACTAAAATGTTTTCCTGCTGTATAACACCATTGTTTGACTCTTATTAGTCAATGTGCTTAAAAGATTTCATTATTAATTAATTGGCAGTGTTTGATAATGATCACAGTTCAATAATAGGAACTCCACGCAGGTGGCTTGTGGTTACTTCTACCGCTTGTCAAACCAGCACTGGGTATTCATGTATAGCATAGCCTCTGAATGTTTACATCACCCATTTGCCATTCTGCACATATTTTGATGCAACTGCAAATTTTTGTGGCAAAATTTTGCTAAAGTTTCACAAAACAATTCACCAGTGACAAAATGCAGAATTTTGCTATCAATCCATCCCTGGTGAAAAAATTCACTTATCACTAGTTACATGATAACACTACTGTGTTTCTTAACACATGGCACTTAATCTCTGTATATTTATTTACCTACAATTTATTATTGTGTATATTTTTTCTGTACAGTGCTGCATATCCTAGTAGCACTTACTATATATATATCGCCATGGTTACACAACATCTATCCAATCATATTTACATGTTGCTATAATGAAGGGGGAAGGTCTACAAAGTGTAATCTACCTAAATGTTTCCTATACAGTTCTTTTTTGATTTACTGCTACTGAGAAGTTCAAATTTAGCTAGGATAACAGGACAGATAAGATACACAATTTTACAATGTAAGAAATATACTAATATGATTAATTATTATAAAGGGGGATAATTATGCAATGATAATAGTAACATAAATAGCACTGCAATACACTTACTGAACACAGGGAGTCAGCATTGCTTTAATCATCTTAAGATACATATAGCTGATTTTTAATGCTCAGGGTCAATATAAGCAGACATTTCCGTAGATCTTAAACAGATGAAACATTAGGCCAGAAGACATGAACTTTATGCATTTGGCTTTATTTACCAGTTAAGATAAAAAAAAATGATTGAAAAAGATTCAGTGCTTTTATAGCTGTAGTATTTTAGGGCTAAGGCTGTGCAGTTCCTCTGTCACCATGACACTTATAATGTAATCAAAACATGGAAGAGGGGAACACAATCCTTTAGAAATGTAAAAATTGTAACTGATATTTATATTTCTCAGCTGTAAATCAGCCTAGGTGTTTTGGTAATAGACACTAGACTTCAAAAGTGTTAAAATATCGATTACAGACATGCCATGTTGAGATTTTTGGAAGTTCCCTAAAGTGCAGCTCAATATGTAAGTCTCAGGGACACTAGCAATTCACAAACAGAAATTACTGCATCATTATATATTTTGTTAAAGTTTTATAAGTTGTATTCGTATATGAAGTATTATCGAGATATCCACCAATGGCATTACCAAACAATGCTGCATGGTGGGGAAAAAAATGGTGTTTCTGCTTGACTTTACATTTTGCTTGCTGCACTGGCGGATGCAAGATACTCCTGTAGTTTCCATCAATTATCTTTACTTCTTGGAATCTAGGGTTTTCTGGATAAAGGGTCTTTCTGTAATTTAACTCTCCATACCTCAAGTGTTCTAAAAATAAAAAATATCCATCAATATGGATCAATGCAGCTAAGTTAGGATCAAGGGCACGTTACTGTTTTATTATCACAGAGAAAAATGAAATAACATTAAAAAAAATTATGTTCTTAAAATTAATTGTATGGGAGATAGCATTTCCATAATTCAAGGCTTTCTGGATAAGGGGTTTCCGGATAAGGGATCCCATACCTGATATGCTTTCTCCATATACCCACAGGCATGGAGACCAACAGTGAACACAAAAACAATATATATATATATATATATATATATATATATATATATATATATATATATATATATATATATATAAAACAGTACCATTTATACTGCTGCATTTACAGTTCCCTGAATATCTTCTGGCTATTATCACATGATAAGCCCAGTCACGAGAGGCTTAAAGAGTTTTGGAAATACATGGCAAATATGTATATCCACTGATGGATAAAGTTTTACAGACTATGTTAAAAATTCCACTCCAGATAGAATCAGTCATGTGTCATGTGTTTTCTGCAAAAAAGTACCAACCTTCCTATATTTTTATGCATTTTCCCTATTAATAACATTGGCCTCAAGCATCATTTTAACTGGCTATGCTGGTAAAATACTGGCTAGGTGGCAACCCTTCATTTGTCTGTATTTTATCCACCCACTTCCTCCCCACTGTGTTTCTTAACACATGGCACTCTCTATATATTTATTCTTACCTACAATTTATAATTGTGTATATTTTTTCTGTACAGTGCTGCATATCCTAGTAGCACTTACAAATAAAGTTTTATATATATATATATATATATATATATATTCTTATTTGATTTATGCTAAAAAATTATCTACCATATATAATAATACACAACTCACAGTAAATTAGTTAGAAAAGCAACAGTAACTCACCAAAAGTTTTAATTATTTATTTATGTTCTGTTCTTTACATTTAGAAGTTAAGGCTTCTTAAATAAGATATTTGGTATCCTAGCTGTATTAATCTACATTGTTTTCAGCCAGTGTGACAGTATTATGCAGGACAAAAGGAATATAGTGACAGTAATTTAGGTTAATAAAAGACACACCTCCACTCAGTTCACACTTTTTGTCTAAATGAAATTTGCCTGTTAGTAGCTCAAGGTATGTTTAGTCATTAGCTCTTATGGCAGTGGTGACTGATCTCCTCTGAATGGTTTCCTAAAGGCGATTTACACATACATATCACTTCGGCGACTTATTGGCAACTAATCTCCTCATGTTTCACTGGCCTTAAAATATTAAGGCACACAATGGGGCTGATTTACTAATCCACGAATCCGAATCCGAATGGGAAAAATTCGGATTGGAAAACGAACATTTTGCGACTTTTTCGTATTTTTTGCGACTTTTTCGTAGCCGTTACGACTTGCGCGAATTGTCACGACTTTTTCATAGCCATTGCAAATTTCGTGAATTGTCGCGACTTTTTCATAGCCATTATGACTTTCGTGAATTGTCGCGACTTTTTCATAGCCATTACGACTTTCGCAAATTGTCGTGACTTTTTCGTATTGAACGCTCGAAAAAGTCGCAAAATACCGATCATTACGAAAAAAACGCATTCGGACACTTTTCGGACGTTCGTGGATTAGTAAATGTGCCCCAATGTGTTTAAAGTACACGACTGTATTGGCTAAAAAGAGTGTGCTAAGGCAGCAAAATCTAAGATCATTTATCAAAAGCATGGTTTTTGAAGTTTGTATAGATTACATTTGTTCAGCATTTCTTTGAGAGAAATAAGGTGTGATCTCAATTACCAGCATTGTTTGCTTACTTATATTGAGCACTTATTCGGGCCTGCCCGTGTTGTGACCTGAATAGCTGTCTAGCATACAAATTTGCAGGCTTATGTTACATTTGCTAGGCAAAGATTTAGGATACTGACGAAAACACCCTGAACAGCTCTTTGATATCAGATTTGTTTTTTAAAAACACTTTCAATTTATTTATTTAAATTCAGCATTCCTCCAATAATTAAACCAGTTGTAGAATATTCAAGTTTCAACTCTTATTGAAGGATGTGGTTCACATTAACCCCCATTTTATTACAGGTATGGGATGTGTTATCCAGAAACCCCTTACCCAGAAAGATACAGGGAGGCCATCTACCTAAGACTCCATTATAATCAAATAATTCAAATTATTTCCCCTATCACTTTACAGGCATAATGGATATTTCCATTAACAAGATATGTTATGTCTGTTATGATCATCATGACTGAACAAAAATCTGTATAAGAGATCATTATACATTATACCTCTTACCAATGTTTATTGATCTGTGCCCCCCTTCCTTACCCCCCCTTTTCGTTTCTCTACTCCCCTTACCCCTTACATTTTGAAAATGAAAAATAAAGACTTACAAAAAAAAAAAAAAAAATGATTTCTCTATATAATAATCTATAACAGTGCTGTCCAACTTCTACGGTGCCGAGGGCCGGAATTTCTCTAGCATTCATGGTGGAGGGCCGCTAATGGAAGCCAGTTTTGACCACTCCCCTTTTTGAAACCACACCCACTTCAAACCACACGTATTTTATCACAATGGTGGTAGCACAGCAAAATCCCAAATGCTTGGTCCTTACAGTGGGGATATCAACCATCATTCATATGTGAAAGAATTATGTCATATTAAGATATACCCTTAAATTCCATATGCCTCCTCCTCCACTGTGGATAGCAGAGCAACCCCCAGTACATAATTACACACCTTAGGGACCATTTAATGGCTATTTCCAACTGCTAACAAACTCCCACAACAAACCCCTGCCAGGTTCACCTCCCACAAGCAGCATAGGGCAAGCAGAGTATGGCACACAAAGGCAGCATAGGGAAGGCAGAGTATGGCACACACAGGCAGAGTGTCATACTTTGCCTGCCCTACCCTGACTGTGTGTGCCATACTCTACCTGCCCTATGCTGGCTGTATGTGCCATACTCTGCCTGCCCTATGCTGCCTGTGTGTGCCATACTCTGCCTGCCCTACCCTGACTGTGTGTGCCATACACTGCCTGCCCTACCCTTCCTGTGTGTGCCATACCCTCCCTGACCTATGCTGCCTGTGTGTGCCATACTCTACCTGCCCTATGCTGGCTGTATGTGCCATACTCTACCTGCCCTATGATGGCTGTATGTGCCATACTCTGCCTACAGTACCTATGTCTGAGGTGTGAAGAAGTGAACAATGGGAGTGATTACAGCCTGAGCCTGAGGTGTGAACACTGCAGGGGGTGAACAATGCAGGTATTAAAAGGTGTGAACAACACAGGGGATTACATTTTTAAACAATACAGGGGGATTACAGCCTGAATCTGAGGTGAGAACCATGCAGGGGGCCAGTTAATCTCAGTACTGATACCATTTAATGCTTACTCAAAGGTAAGCCATCAAAGCAGCCAGACAGGTGGGGGGCCACACAGAGGGGGGTCGGGGGCCGCATGCGGCCCGCGGGCCGCCAGTTGGACAGCACTGATCTATAATAATAAAACAGTATTTTGTACTTGATCCCATCTAAGATATAATTAATATTTGTTGGAGACAAAACAATTCTATTGGTTATATTTAACAATTCAATTATTTTTTAGGAGATCCATTTTATTGAAAGACTCCTTATAACCCCAGGTCCTGAGCATTCTAAATTATAGGTCCCATAACTGTAGTATGTATAATTTAGACAGCAACATTGTGAAAACATTTAAAATTAATCTGTTTTCTTATATGTTTTGTTTCATTGTATCTGTATCTGATACTAAACTTGATATGCGTGTATAGGCGACCTTTTCCCTCTGGATCCAATGTAAGAATATAAATGAATAATTAGGCCTGTTGACCTAACTGGTCTACCCTGCCACTGGATGGCAATGGAGAAAATGCCCATTGCCTGAACCCATGCAAGTGTGCATTTCCCTATGCCCGGTTTGGAATTTAATGTACTATCTTGTTGCTAGGTCAAATGGCCTTACATTTGTAAACGTTAATGGATATTATTCAGGCAGGCTGTCAGGTATGGACCATGCCCCAATAAATAAACATTTGCACTGTTGTCTTGTAACTCTTTCTCTTTTGCTTCCTTTAGATCAAGAAGACGGATTTTTAATTAAGCAACTTTTTTTTACCATTAGTTACTGTGATATTGGTCTCATGCACACTTTCATCAGATTTAACAGGGTTTGAGCTACTAGCTGAATTCTACTGTTAACATTCTGTTTCCAGCTAGTTATGATAGAATATGGGTAACTATGGGCCTTGTTGACACCAGGCTCCCAGATAGATCCAGCTGGGTCAAATGAAGGAGGCCAAGGAGGAAAAACCACCCCTTTCCAATCACTATATTAAAATGTGACAGAAATTAGTCACTAACTCTATATGCCAATGACAAAGATAAAAAATACAAATGCTTCTGTCTAGCGTCAAGGGGAATAGCACTTGTAGGGGATTTCCATCCATAGGGACTGTTAACCCTATGGATCCCTATATTATGACCATACTTTTGCAGATTTTTGAAAGCTGATGCAACTGTCCACAACGTATGGGTTTGAGCCTACTGATAATACAGTATTCCCTTGAAAACATCAATCTATGCAGCAAAGAGATGGGCAGTTGTCCATGCTAAACTGAGTTTGTTTCTAAGCTTGATAGGTCCAGGCATGGGTTAATAGAGATAGCACAGCAACCCCCAGCACATAATTAAACACCTTAGAGACCTCCCACAGGCAACATAGGACAGGCAGAGTATGGCACACACAGGCAGCATAGGGTATGCAGAGTATGGCACACACAGGCAGCATAGGACTGGCAGAGCATACCACACACAGGTAGGGTAGAGCAGGGCAGGGAGAGTATGGCACACACAGGCAAGTTACAGCAGGCCAGGCAGAATAGGGTACACACAGGCAGGGTAGAGCAGGCCAGGCATAGTAGGTCACACAGGCAGCATAGGGCAGGCAGAGTATGGCATGCACAGGCAGCATAGTGCAAGCAGAGTTTGGCACACAAAATAAGGAGAAAAGAGAGGGCACCCTGCACCTACCATCCTACAAATATATGACTTAAGTGCCCATATTTGGCTTTGCAGAGTATGGCAAACACAGGCAGCACAGTACAGGCAGAGTATGGCACACACAGGTAGTGTAGTCCAAGGCAGGCAGAGTAGGGAAGGATGCACTGATGGAAGCGCATAAAAAACACAAAAATAAAACACATATAGTGCAGATGGTAAAGGCAAACTTGACAATAGTGTGATGTATGCATGGTAAATCCACACCCACTAGTGCTAGTGATATATATGCTCACCAGAAATCAATGAATGAGGACCAAAATAGATAAGGTAGAACTTTGATTGAAGGTAGAGCTAGGATCCTCAATAGCATATAATACAAAAAGAAACACGGGATAGTGTAACAAGACCAAAAAAGCTTGATGTGTTTTGCGTGCTGCACGGCACGCTTCCTCAGGAGCAATGAATTCATTTTGGTCTTCATTCATGGATATCTGGTGACCAGATGGTGGTGTATATATATATAAAATGCATTGAATGTCCAGCCCTGACCATTGATACTCCCACATGATATCATTGAATGACATAGGCGATTGTAAATAAGCCATAAGGGATTTAGTTCAGTTTTAAATCTGTTTAATTACCAGAATGTTACTGTATCTTGAGATGTCTTCTTGACAGTTATTTAAAACTAATTGTGAGACCAAAGTCTAAAAATACTAAAAGGTTGACATACAAATTCTTGGGTGTACATACCCAGACTAATCTGTGTAAATGTGGCTCCAGAGCTTTGTTAGTGCAGTTTTCGCTAGCCCAACTATGTCCTCCCTTTTGGTGTTTGATCACAGTAAAATATAATGAAGCTGGAATCGCACAGTAATTCAGTGTAACAGCAAGATGATTGCCAAAGTGCTGGTAAGCAGTATTCTTATGGTTGGATTCTCTTGTATTTGTAAATACGTTTTTGGTCAGCAAAATGATGTATTTCCTTGCATCTATAATTTTGTTTTTGTTGAACTTCTTTGGATAAAATAGAGGGCGCAGCAGAACAGTTTTAGGGCAAGTTATAGTAAGCTGAAAAAACTACTCTTAGGAGTTCCTGCACTAAACATCCTTATATACAGCTTTAGCAAAATACATTTCTAGAAGCAGTTTTAAGTTTCAAGAGAAATATTTTACCTTATTTTTCCTGCAGACACCAATAGCTCAGTCTTTGCCTCATCATTTTTCCCATTTTTTGCTGTCTCTCAGATTCTAATGTATTGAACTTGCCATGAATTCAACTTTTCAGCAGAACAATTTAGATGAGTAAGGACATATTTCTTGGTTTGCTGAGATGAAAAATGCAGCAATAAGTTAATGCAAAAATCTATGCACTCTTATTTCTCTGCATTCATACAGCTCATCAGTTTGATGCACATTATCAACACTAATTCTAATTAGATAAAATTGCAGGGGAGGATTTTAACAATAATTACGATGAGTCAACTAATGCTTCATATTTCAAAACAATATAAACGTTTTTTTATTGCTCACCCTGATTCACTATGAAGTGTGCAGAAAACAAAACCTGTAGGCTTATGATGTTAAAGTGACACTGCTATCAAACTAAAAGCTTGTATTGATGGTCCTATTTTGTGTTTATAAGGGGAAATATACTTTCTGGTTCTTCTGTGTTTGTCTACTTTCTTCTTGTAAAAAAATAGCACTTCTGACACACTATATTGCTCAATATGAAATATATTTCAAGCTTACAGGTTCAGCACCCTGGTTAGCACAAGATGGAGGCAGTTAATGACTTGTTTACCAATGGCACGTACAAGTATATAAATGAGCAAAAATTGTGCTCATTAAAATGATATTCAACTAGCATTTGTGCTACCTTTACTAAAATAACTCAAATAAATCAATGCTTTGAGAACTTGTACATGTTGCTCTTAGGGTAAGGCCCCACAAAGTGTTGGCTCCACATCTCTCAGCCTGGTGTTTTTTTCAGCCTGAGATAAGTGGATACACCCAGTATGCTGCTCCATTGATCTGCACAGCATCCACTTGCTTGTAGGCACACACAGCAGTGCGGATCAGAAACGCCTGCTTTCACCTTTTTGGTCTGGCCTCCAATCTGCTCCACTATGTGTGCCTGAAAGCAAAGGCAGATTTTCAGTAAGGCTAGGGGAGGCCCCACAAAGTGTTGGCTCCACATCTCTCAGCCTGGTGTTTTTTTCAGCCTGAGATAAGTGGATACACCCAGTATGCTGCTCCATTGATCTGCACAGCATCCACTTGCTTGTAGGCACACACAGCAGTGCGGATCAGAAACGCCTGCTTTCACCTTTTTGGTCTGGCCTCCAATCTGCTCCACTATGTGTGCCTGAAAGCAAAGGCAGATTTTCAGTAAGGCTAGGGGAGGCTAAGCCTCCCCTAACCTGCTTGGTACCTTAAAAAAAAACTCACTCTGTCTCTGCACTGTTCTGGAACCTTTAACATTGGGAAATCTTCTTGCATTCCTACAAGCTGCTGTAATCAGCTGTGCTTTTATTGGATCTTTCTTCTTGTGGCTTCTCCAATAAGCACCGCTCTCTTGACAGACAGTAAAATTGATCAAGGCACAGATGTGGGCAGGGCTGGGCAGACTTTAAAAACTGAAGGCACAGAAATAAACACTGGTAAGAAGGATCTATAGGTTGTAAGATCCTTACTTACTGAGCTTTTGTTGTTGTTGTTCTTAGGCTGAATCACTAGCTAAAATTATTTTTTTTTTGTCATCTGGCATCTGTAATATCCCTATCATCCTTGCTCCAGTTCTAAATTAATTCATTCCCCCTGAAAAAGCTAATTGTGCTTTTATAGATTTTGCTGTTTTCCTGTTGCTGTTTTTTGCACTTACTTTTTTCTTACTTTTGTCATTGTTTTGTTAATTTCTAATTAGTTACAGTGGAGCCCTCATGAGACTGCATAGCTGGGAAACAAAATAATGTTGTGCATCAGTGCCAGTGTTATAGTACAAGGGCTTATATATCTGCCATCAGTACCCACTGTCTTTCTCTCTATAAAACTAACTTAAACACATTTAAGCTAACTGATCACAAACACAATTGGATGGAGAACCCCTCACAGAAGTGCGTGTATGAATACTTTTACAACCTAAATATTTTAGGGTGAAAAAAGCAATTTCACCTGCACCTCTGCACAGTATCCCTAATAGCCAGTGGTAACCTCAAGAGGTAGCTGGGAGGTTCATTTTTATACCAGCAGCGAATCCACTAAGTCTCACACTAGCTTTAAGTCAGTCTATGTATGGCACCTCTTTAGCCTCATCCAACACAAAAAAAAAATACTTGTAAAAGTATTCACCCTCCACCTATGACTGCAAGTGAGCGGATGCTGTGCAGATGAATGGAGCGGGGTACAGGAGTGGATTCGCTTCTCTCAGGGTCAAAAGAGAGCTGAGAGCAGCAGAGCCAATGCTCTGTGGGGCCTTAGGGTAAGGTTAAATTATGGTTCTTTTAAAATCTTTTTTTTCTCATGGCATTACCATTTCATAATTTTTCTACCCCCAGGGCTGTTGGTTAAAGGCAGTAACACCTGGGATCCTGTCTTCTACAGTAAGTGCAGACCATTTCTTCACTGCCTGTCTTACTAAAATTACGTTCATCAGGATTATTCTATCACAAATTTCTTGGGACAGTGGAGACCCATTATTAAAATTTTGTCCAGGGCCCACTGGTAGCCCTGTATAAAGCCCATGTTGTGTGGATATCTAGGTTGCTTTAATTGTCCTTTAACAATTACTCCATTCTCACTATTAACCCTGATTTCTGCTGCCCTTTCCTGTATTATGGTGGTAACAGACTCCTGCAGATTACTATTTTTACAGCTGTAAAACATAATGATCTATGTTTACTTATCTGAAAGTTCTGTTGTGTATTGGTGGCTCTTTCGGAAAGCTCAGACTCAGACACAATGTGCTGAGAGGGCTGCCTACACACCAATATTACAACTAAAAAAATACATTGGTTGGTTCAAGAATAACGTTTTAAAAGGTAGAGTAAATTACGTGCTATGTAAACAGTGTAATTTAGAATTAAAAAATACACCATAAAATCATGCCAGAATCCCTTTACTGCTTAAAAAGCATATTCATGAAATAGAGAAAGCCCAAAGAAGAGCAACTAAACAGATAAAAGGTATGAAAGTTATGAGGACAGGTTTGCCAAGTTGGGATTGCTTCTGCTGGAGAGGAGGTGCCTAGGGGAAGATATGATAACTATGCATAAATATACAAGGGGACCATACAGTAAATTCTCTGATGTTTTATTCATTACAAGATCCTTCCAGTGGATAAAAGGGCAAAGGAAGTAGGTTTTCTCTTAAGATATAGGAAAGGGTTTTTTTTACAGTGAAAGCTGTGAAGTCATTTTTAACCTCAACAATGACACTTTGATTGGATCTATCATGGAGAAGACATATTTGCTGATCACTGCTTATTCTACTGCTCATTTTAACTCCTCTTAAATGCACAGGCTATATATATAATTTTCATCTGCTGTTTAAGCTGCTGTCTGTTACTTCATAACAGATCTCATCTAAACATACTAAGATACATAGAAGTCGTTTAAGGGTTAAGATTTATACTTGAACTTTGTTAAATTAGAATTTTTCTTTAAATCAAACATAATTTTGTTTGTTTAAAATGGTTGTAGCCATATTTAATGATAATTTAGGGGCACTGAACAGAAATAAATGAATTAGGCATCATAATCATTGAGGTTTTGTATATTCTTGCCAATATTAATGAAGCTGGGACAAAAACATTAGAGGTAGAAAAATTGCAGCAGAACTTGGGCAGAGCTAAGCTGTGCTGCGTGTGTTACAGATTTCTCCAGCCAAAGCATTAGGAGCAGACTGGTTGCTTGCTTCTCCCTCTCTCCTTGTCTCCCTCTTGCTCATCTTCTGTCTTTACTGGATGCTGCGGTGTTGTCCCTCTTTCCACCCCTCTGCAGGGCCCTTTTCTCTCTCCTTTTTTTTTTTTTTTTTTTTTAACTATGGTAATAGTGACATTCAGCCGTAAAGGCTAGAAGCAGACATCAAACGCCTAGACACTGGTAGAAAAATTTATTTTCCCAATATACCCACAGAATGCCGGCCCATGGGTATTGCACTGAAGAGCACTATTACAACAGTACTGCAGACTGGCGGGAATACAGTTCACTTGGGGCTTTCCCTTGATGGCATTTCCTTGGAGATTTCTGGAAACACTTGTTTACAATTGTACAGCAATATCTGCTTTTCAGACACCTTTGTCCACTGCTTGTATATGGCAAAGTTTTTTGCAGAGCTCCTTGGCTGCACATTGCGAGACAAGGGTGCGTCTCCTACGCTTGAGGTGAGTCCACAAGAGAATACTGTATACACACAGTGTGCTGCATGTGATTAGAAGGATGGGATGCTGCATTGCTGGACCTCTCACCTTGTACAGTGTCTGTTTTGTAACCCCAAAGGGAAGCTGCAGAGGAACTTTCCTAACAATACCCATTACAACATACAAAATGCAATAGAACACATGACAGTATTTACACATAAATTTGCTTGGTTGTATCTTTCTTTAGACAAATGAGAAGCACTGCTGCTATGTGTGATATTCTGCCTATTGTGCTAAAAGATTTGCTGCACCATTATTTATTGTAGAAATAAATGATTTTGGATATTGAATGGAAGAAATTATTATGGGTTCATTTTGATGGGGGCAAACATTGTACCCTGCTGTCTGTTCATGTTACCTATAGCACTTCATTATTAATAATAAAAATAAAAAAACAGGGAAATGTTTTGCAGCAGCTGGTTGAAAAAAAGCACAGCCAGATGATATAGTGTATTTGTCAGTGTGGGTGAAAGTGCTGGATTGCAGTAGTTTATTGATTAATTCAGCACATGTCTGAGAATCAGAGAAACCAAGTCTTGTAGGCAATTGTCAACATGGTTTCACATTAAGCTGTTACAGAGATGCTTGTATCTGTACAATGAGCATAACAAACATAGTTTAGCTGAGCACACACATAGACTGCACTAGTAGTTATTAGAAGTTAGCCAAGTTTTTGATCAGTAATGCTTTGGTGCACCTTCTATTGTAACTTAATGGAAATACATTTTCTTTTAGACAATCCTAAATGGTTAATCATGAGCTCTTTCTTCTCAAATATAGCAATGTCACCAATGTTTCTTATACACCAAAAGTGCATGTTCAACCCAAATTCTTACTTTGCCTAGAAAGTTTTAGATGGACTTAAGGAATTTTATATATAGATGCTCACATTTTTTGCTGCTGCTGTAAGCTCCCCAAAATTTCAAGTTGTGGACTTGCTATGACATTGTGCTTTCAGCTTGTCTTTCTTTGCCTCCAAAATATAGTGACTTGAAAATTTTAATGAATCACCTTTACCATGGGCAAACTGGTTGATGGCCAGCAGTGTAACAAAGATTTTTCCAGAATTAGGGTGGTGCACATGGGCCTTGCAGGAAATCTATTTTCCTGTGGGCAACAAAGCACCCACTTTAACAGCCACTGAGAAGTGTTGTTGTCTTACACCACTTGTGCCACCAATTGTGCAACATGAGAGTTGAATGACAGTTAACCTTTAGCCTAACTATTAATAGCTACTTTCTGGTGTTTAAATGACAAGTTTATTTGCAACAATTAAAGTGATATTGACCCCTTCACATGAAAATTAACTAATGCAGAAATGCCATCCCCAGGAACTGATATCTAGCGGGTGGTACTTTGCGTCAATAATATCGCTCTATTTGTGGAGTTAGAGAAGGCCAAAAATACTAATTCTTCACTGAAATCTGGTTGCTCCCATCAAGAATAATGACTTCTAGTTCTCAGCAAAGTGTTTGGGCTAAATTTTTAACCTATTCATTCTCTGAAAAAAGCAATTTTGTTGAAATTTTGATGATGGTGGCCAGCATTGCGTTTAACAAAATAGTAAAAATAGAGCTCTATTGGGGTTATGTAATAAGAGGCACTAAGTTTGCCAGGAGCAGTAACTCATGGCAACCAATCAGCAGGTAATATTTACTGGTCACCTGTTAAAAGCAAACATCTTATTGGTTGCTATGGGTTACTGCTCTTGGGCAAACTTAGTGCCTATTATTGCATATGGGGTATGGGCTATATCAGCTAGTACAACACTACTCATAAATAGAAGAAACTATACAGAATGTTGTTAGGAATTATTGTTTTCTAGTAAGGAATGTAAAAAATGTAACACAAAGAAAAAAACTAGAGCAAATTAAACTGTTCAAGTGTAACAGTTTGCTACACACATTTGGATGACAATTCACCTTTTAATAGGACTATAATTTAAAAACCTAATCTCAAAATAAAGCTTGACAACTGCCCTTTTAATTGCTTCGAAAGGTTTTGTGCTAAAGCTGAAAATTGATATTTATTAACAATACCCAGCTATACTTAAATAACTTGCAGGTTCAACTGAAAATGGATGGCAACTGCAATATCCTGCAAGTTAAAAGAGTAAAGACTTAATGTACAATAGTTGTAGTTCATCTGAGGCATGTCAGAAGATTAGATGTACTCTCATTGAGGTAATACATTTTGCTCTCTGATGTATCATTCAAATAAAAGCAAACTAAAGCCTATAACTGTCACTTAGCGATACCCTATCTAATGTTGCAATTTCCCTTTGGTATCATATGATTGCTGAATGTAGTATGACTGCATAAGTCAAAGCATGCTAGATGGAGAAGAATGATGGAGAATCAGGCCCATGAAGCATAACTGTACACAAATCATGGCCAAAAAGGAGAGGGAAAGAAAAGGAATTGGGAGATTCTAGTTTTGTTAATGTCTAATTTATATACATCAGCATTATTATTTGACTTCAGTTACTTTTCAAAAAAACAATATGAGCCCAATGGCACATTTTAATGCTATTTGTTGCCCATGGCATTTAATAGCTGTGAATGCAAGGATAAAACTTGTCACCCCCTTTCATTTTTTTGGCTTCTCAGCTGCAATGGTTCATTATTTTAGATACATGGCCTGTCATATCTAGATGGTTCCAGGACATAACTGGGCACCTTCCCCTTTGGCTTTATGGTTTAGGCTGTGCCAGGGAGCACCCAGAACCCTGTAATACAGTGCTGTCCAACTTATTCCATGTAGTGGGGGATAATCTACACCATATCTAAACCATGTTTTGGGGCCTGGATTTCAACAACATAATAATATCATACAAAGAAGTAAAAAATATATCTTTTCGGGCTATGGTCCTCCAGAGCAATTTGAAACAGTCTTTAATCACAGGGTTTACTGTGAGTTACAATGTGCCTAGTACATTAGAGGGGATTATAGGCAGTTGGGGGATGTTCTTTTTTCCCATAAAAACAATCAACGCACCAGAGGTCACCCCTTTAGATTAGAGGAAAGGAGTTTCCATTTGAAGCAGCGTAGGTGGTTTTTCACGGTGAGGGCAGTGAGGTTATGGAATGCCCTTCCTAGTGATGTGGTAATGGCAGATTCTGTTAATGCCTTTAAGAGGGGCCTGGATGAGTTCTTGATCAATCAGAATATCCAAGGCTATTGTGATACTAATATCTACAGTTAGTACTAGTGGTTGTATTTATAGTTTATGTATGTGAGTGTATAGATTGGTAGGTGTGGGTTAGGTGTGCTGGGTTTACTTGGATGGGTTGAACTTGATGGACACAGGTCTTTTTTCAACCCTATGTAACTATGTAACTATGTAACTATGTAATGATGTGTAGCTTCTGACTACTTACCCACAAACGAAAGAAACTTTGCAGTCTGCCTTCCCAATAATAATCTAACTCAATCAGCTTTAATTTAATATGCATTTTAGGTAGCCAGGTTAAAAAAAAATTAACTTCTTGCCATTACAAAATGGCCAATATTACCATCACTGATGTTAAGTAAATGCTTTCCTATAAAAAGACTTTTGTTATCAATCTCTACCCTGATTTTTGTTATATTTCGTTTTTATTACATGACTCTAGAGAGGTTAAATGCAGGCCCCCTTGTGCAATTTCTTTTTCATGAATTGCCACTTTTGCATTTTTTTCAGACTTTGATAGGCAAGTGGATTTTACCTCTAGGTAATGACAGAAGAAAAATAGATCATGCATTTAATAGCAGAGTATGAATAAATGTGCCCCAGGGATTTTAACTATTTGCTTAAAGGAGAAATACATATTAATAATGACTTTCAGATGTACTTCCCCAAGGTCTTTTAACATGAATGATTTGGGACTCTTTCGTAACTAGGATCTCCTTTTGCGAAGCTTTCTGAACACAGTTATAGTGCTGATCTTGCCTATGTCTCCTTGAATGACACACTGATTTATTCATTGTCAATAACTGCAGACAGCAGTATTAAAATGAAGCCCACATTGAGCAGTAAATGAATGGATGGGAAATTCTATGCCATGCCTAACATACTCACTCAATTCTAGTCTCATCCTGCATATTCCCCAAACATTTATCCTTATCTAACAATGTCAAGAAACAGACTGCAAATAATTTAACTATAACCCGTGATTTTGTTGCTCAGCGTACCTTAAATTTATTACTGAACAAATAAAAAAAGATTCTGCTTATTTTCCTAGTCCAGAGACCACATAGCTTACATTTAAATAGGTAAGCAGATCTGAAAGTTTGAAAGATCAATAGTGTCATGGCCTCTCTTCATCTCTCCTCATAACAATGTCAACAACTGCATGAGTTGCCCAGGATAGTCAAAACTGTGTGCTTAGTCAGGCAAAATGCCTATTGATTCCACTAATAAATTATATTGCTATTGCTTTAGGCCCCTTAAACTGCTGTTATTTATACACTCGTGGGTATGAAAAAAGAAACTTGTAAACACTTGTACCTGCATTTTTGGTACAGACTATTAATTTGTGTAATGTGCCATACCCATTCCAGGAAGACAGTAAGCCATTCTTCTGCTTAATATGGAATCTTCACTACACACAGGCCCGGATTTGTGGAGAGGCCACAAAGGCCCGGGCCTAGGGCGGCAGAAACCTGGGGGCGGCATGCCGCCCCGCCACACTAAAATCTTTTAAAATTTTTGTTCACATACGGAGCAATGGGGACTTCTCCCCACTGCTCCGTATGCAACTTTGGCCGACCGCGCATGCGTGCGCGCAACCCTACCCCGCGCTCTTCGCACATTGCGCATGCGCACGGAACCCTCCTGTTCGAGCATGCGCACTCGGGGGGAGGGGGGCGTGCGACTGGGGGCGGCCTAGGAGCGGCCGGTTTAGAAATCCGGCCCTGACTACACACACTGGTTCAGTTTTCCCTTTGACATAATATTGTAACTAATATGTTCTGGTACTAAATATGCTCCATAAAATCAAGCAATACTTTTATGCCACTTCATGCCTAGTTGTATATCAGGACAAAAATCGAACAAAGTATATAAGTGAAAATTTTTCCGCATCAGTTTTCACATATTCTCAACCAGGTTTATCTGTTAATATTTCAAATGCATTTTACATTTAGGTTACACACACACACACACACACACATATATTTATATATATAATTTAGTAATAGAGACTCTTTCATAACAGTCACTTTATTTTTGAAACAATTGTCCCTTTGTTCATGTATATAGTTGTTTTTTTTTAATTATATATATATATATATATAGACAGACAAAGTCCCTATGTGTGCGGTACTCTGTCTGTCTATTGAATTGTTTGACCAGCACCGAGGGCATTTGCTTTTGCTTGAAGGGTGTGCTCCTTTTTGTTTCTGTATATATATATATATATATATATATATATATATATATATGTATATCAATCCAAATAGTGTCAGCACTCCAAGGCTCAATATCCTGCGGGGTGCACAGCCAAAATGTGAGTATGCAAAAAGTAATAATCATCCGTGGCCGGCACACCCTTCAATACTTTGTCAAAAATTTATTGAAAACATATTGTTTAAAACCTTTTTTTAAACAATATGTTTTCAATAAATTTTTGACAAAGTATTGAAGGGTGTGCCGGCCACGGATGATTATTACTTTTTTATATATATTTTTCAAAATTCAGCTATAAGAGCTTCTCCAGCAGAAACTTGCATTGAAATCTATTTTTCAAAAACACAAACAGATTTTTTTTAAATTTAATTTTGGAATTTCACATGGGGCTAGCCATATTCTTCATTTCTCAGGATGCCGACCAGCAGAACAATGGGAAGAGAGCAAGATAGCAGCTCCCAGTACATACCAGAATAGCACTTAATAGTAAGGAATCCAAGTCCAGCTTGGGACTCCTAGAAAGCAGTTCTAATGTGTAGCGCTGGCTCCTTCTGAAAGCGAGATGGCGCCTACACACCAATATTACAGCTAACATAATACATTTGTTAGTTCAAGTTCAATAAAATTTGAAATTGTAGAGTGAATTATTTGCTATGTAAACAGTGTAATTTAGAAGTAACAAGTACACCATCAAAATCATGACAGTATCCATTGCATATGGCATTATTTTAAAAAGAGGTTACACAAAAAAGGTTGTAATTTTTCTGTCAACTACTAATTTTTGTAGTATTTCTCTGAATCATTTGTGACATTTCACTATAGACAGGTGAACCACAATATAGCATAATAACAGAAAATTCCTTAATTGCAGAGAGATGGAGTGGATAGAGAGATGGAGTGGATAAATATATTCCCTGGGATTCGAGCTCATGTTTTAATGAATCAGCCTATAGTCTCTTTTTAAATTGATGAAATAAAGGTTATATTTTAACTCTAAAAGCATTGAATTAATATATTTTGTTTGGTATTCTTGATTATGGTGGTAAACACCAGGTGTTTGGCGAAACCAAGGACTGTGCTAGTTTCTTGAATTCCCATTATGCATATTTTATTTCTTGTAATCTTATTTTTGTAATGTATAGACCATTTATATATGGCTAAAATTAGGTTTTGTTTACTTGTACAATTCAAAAAAGCCTTTATTTGGGTTGACTGTGGTCTGGTTCTAATGATACCCTTAAAACTTAAATTTATGAATTTGAGTTTCCAAAACTTGAATTTTTAATATATTATGTATAAAAAAATTGAATATAAACATTCAGCATCTAAAAGCTAGCAAGTTCATGTAGAAGTTAATGTGAGTTGTGTAGCAAAAAAAACTATTTTTCAATTTGGGTTTTAGAGGTGAATTAAAAATTTGGCTTTGAGCTTTTATTTAACATTCATACACAATCGAGTTTTTGAAATTCAAATTTTTTAAAAAACTCAAAAATGTGATTTTTGTCAAATCTGCCTCCCTGAGTTTGCCTAGATATATAGCCAAAAGGGTAGCAGAAATATAAGCTATGCATAGGATATTGTCACATAGGAAATAGGAAATGTTGCCACAGAGGCAGGTATTTTTGACTAGAATTGCCAATACCATTCTGAAAAATTGGCTACCATCCCCCATTATAATTACTGCACAACCTTGCCCTTGGACAATTCATTATGATGATAAAAGGCAGTGGCATAAGTTGGTCTTGCATAAAAATCTTCTAAGGGGGCCTTAGCAACCACTGTGATCTTAGGGAAAACCACAGCAGTCAAAAAATACTTCTGTACCTGAAGTCAGCAAAATCTTTTCCTTAAATACAGTTTGCTGCACATGCGTAGCTTTATATATATATATATATATACAATTTGCTGCAGCGCGAATAGGAAGGAGGAAGCGCTCTCTACAGGTACCCCGGGCTGGTGCTGTTTTCTCCTAACAGGGGCACCAGCCCGGGGTACAAGGTAAGCGATTAAAGTCACTTGGGGATGCCTAATATTTTGGCACCCCCAAGTGACTTAGCCTTTCCTTGTCCTTTAATGCACAGAATGTCTTAATGCCTTATATTGATAATGGGTGAGTGCAGAGGATCTTTTGTTGTAGTATATATACTGTACATATACTTGTTCATTAGGCTAAATAATGAATTTCTATATAATTCATCCACTCTTTTCATCCATCCTTTTATGAGGAGGCGAGCAGGAACCGCAACACTGGAATGGCAGTGGATGCCATTGTACCACACAGAAAGTTAATAATAAAATTGAGGAATATTGGCCTAGAACATAATATTTGGAAATTGGATAGAGAACTGGCTGAAGGATAGAGTACAAAGAGTGGTGGTAAATGGAACATTTTCTAATTGGACCAGTGTTGTTAGTGGAGTACCGCAGGGGTCAGTCCTTAGTCCTTTGCTTTTTAACTTGTTTATTAATGATCTGGAGGTGGGTATACAATATGATACTAAATTGTGCAAGACTATAAGTTTGATGCAGGATGCTGCCACTTTGCAGAGCGATTTGACACCTCTGGTTGGGGAAGCAATTTTAGGGTGATAGGTGTTCTTTAAGAACATTCGTTTAAATGTGTAGGCAACAAAACACCTTATTTGACATTGCCCTGTAAAGAATGACAACTGACAGACAGATACTGCTTTCAACAGAAAATATATTTACAAATATGTTTTTACACAAACCCATATAAAGTAAACTTACACTCATGCTACAGTACAGAATCAACAATAATACCAGAGAAAAGCCAAGGACAATCTTGCAGCTTATGCCTTAATTATCTTCCCAAAATTAGAGTGTTGGGGAGATAATATCATTCTGGCTCCCCATTTCTTTATGTATATTTTAACTTTTATAATCTCTAAAATACATTCATATATTTAATATTTAGAAACCATTCATTCTTAAAATATAATTGTTGATGTGCTAAATACTTTAAAGTAAATATGTGGGTTTTTTGGGGGAAATCTTATATGAATTTTAATGAACACTTATCGTAGTGATATAGAGCAAACAAAATAAATCCTTCTTTATTGCTATCATAAATTTTATTTTAATTTAAGTGACAGGATTATATTTAGCATAATCCTATTAGGCTCTATGTGAAAAATTTTGCTTTTCAGCAACAGAACATTTTACCAAAGAAAACATATTAAATAATCTCTGCACTATATTATAGGGTTTTGGCAAATGTTTTCTTTAAACTCTAGGATCAAAAAAAGAAAATTGCATATTTCTAGAGACCAATAAAAAAGCAATGAATTCTAACATAATTTGTGCAGGGAAACTGTATATATAAAGTTATTACAGCTATGAATGAGCTTGGCATAAATAAGCAGAGCTATCAAAAGCAAAAAGAAGCTTATAAAATTGACCCATTTATCATGTTTTAGGAATGGAAAAGGTATTTTTTTAGCCGATCTTCATACTGAATATTAATTATTAGTTTTATTACCGTTACCAAAAAATTCTGTATTGCTGCACAATTGAAGGATGCATCTTAAAAACAAGTAGAATTAAAGAGGACCCTGCTCATTAGAGTCTATAATATATAATAAGAAGGATAAAACACACAAGGGGACATATTTATCAAAGAGTAAACTACAACACCCATGTGAGTGAGATTTTATGGGATTTTGGGGACGTGGGATCAGTGGGTAAGAGTTCACCCTTTGATAAATACACTTTAAAAAAAAAAAAAAACCATAGATATAAATATAGATCAGTGGAGTTTTACTCCGGTAGACTGTGACGAACTCACACATTTTGCTAAATATGCCCCAAGGTGTGGTATTATGTAAAATTACATATGGTTGAGCAACAGAGAAAAAAACAATAATAGAAAGTGGGTGAATTTTTCTGTGGTGCGTTCTAATCACACATTTTTATAAATCTGCCCCTATATGTGTGTGAATATACAGTATATGCGGAATTAGGGATGAACTGAATCCTGGATCCCAAAAAAAACAATAAAAAAAAGGCTTGCCTTTTTCAGCAGCATTCAGAATCTGCTGAATTCAAGTGCCTAGCCGAACCAAATCTGAACCCTAAAAACTTATGTGACCTTTGGTTACACAAACCTGGAAATGGCAAATTTTTTCAGTGCAATGTTCTTTTTAACATTTCCATGCATATTGCAAATTAGGGGTCAAATTCGGTTCGGGATTCAGATGAATCCTTCATGTAAGATTCAGGGTTTACAGAAAAGGAAACTGATAAAATTTTGTAAGAAAAAACGTAAATAAAAGCACGTAGTATATACTTCAGACCAGGGGTCCCCAGCCTTTTATACTCTTGAGCAACAGTCAAATGTAAAAAGACTTGGAGAGCAACACAAGCATCATAAAAGTTCATGGAGGTGCCAAATAAGGGCTAATGGTGGCCTATAAGCACACTATCAGCTTACAGGAGGCTTTATTTGGTAATAAATCTTGTTTTTATTCAACCAAAACTTGCCCCCAAGACAGGAATTCAAAAACAACTACCTGGTTTGCTGGCACTGAGAGCAGCATCCAAGGGGTTGGTGAGCAACATGTCGCCCCCAAGCCACTGGTTGGGGATCACTACTTTAGATATATGCTTAGACACTAAGCCCTATGGGGCAGAGAACACCTTCTTTCTCTGTCTTTTAATTTTTGACACTCGGGCAAAAATGTATCAAAGTTCAAGTTCGCTTTTTTTACGATTGAAAAATGTGAATGCAAATATACTTAAGAACCACAAATTGAAAATGGATGGCATAGTGCTGCTAAAAATACATTAGCAAAAAAAAAAACATTAGCAGTATTTTTTCTAGAGCCACAGATATCAGAAAATATGTCCTTTAGCCCACACCCAACATCGCAGATACAGTAAGTGCTTATAAAGAGGACACTCATGAGAAAAAATGTGTAGAATTTTATAAATAGTAGAGATGATCAATTCTGGAAAATGTATAAATGTATGTAAACTTGTGCAACTTTTTTTCTCGAATGCCAGCTTATTTAAGGAAAAAAACAGTGGCAGAATATTCCCACGTGCTTTTTTCTCAACCGGAAAAATAAATAAGTAATTAAAGTTGTTAGAGACAATTCTTCTTTTAAACCTTGCCAGCTTTTACTGGCGACTTTTTGAGGATTTTTTCTTTAATATATACAGACTATTTGTGGTTCTTAGGAATATACTCAGGTACATTCGCATTCACGTTTTTGATGCTGCATTTTTTCTTGAATCATGAAAAAACACAAACTCGAATTTTGATAAATCAGCCCCTTAATCTTACATTTTGACTTTCTGATATATCTCTCATATTTGTCATGTCTTTGATATAAAATCATTTTTACTACACATCTTTCAGGGCAGTAGTCAGTTTACCTGTTTTGCCAGCTTAACAGCATTGTTTTCATGAGAGATAAAAACAATGTTATCACGTTCATCATGTGAAAAATATGGGCTAATTTGTTATTAATCAAGGAAAGGCATTAGATAAAACAAGGTTCCTTATCCTACTTGAATTTTTTGGCTTAGCAGATTTTTTCCCCCTTTAAAAATAAAAAGCTTGCTAGGTTTTAGGTGGTGAGCTTTTTATATTTTATTTCTTGAAGCAAAGCATTTACAATTGTTGGGACAGAGATACATGTATAATTCATATATAATATGCTGCATATGTATATAATTTCTGCCTTAAGTAATGTAATGTTAATTCTTTTAAGTGCTGGCAGTGTGCAAGTACTTGGTATGCTTTGGAAATCCCCAGTTCTCACAACGTTATGCAACAGTATACTTATCTCTTGGAATTAAAAATAGTTACTGTGACATGATAAAAACAGGCAGTCTAAAGTTGTCTAGCGGCAATGCTACAATTTGTATAACAGATGCCATAATGCCACCCGTGTGCTGCTTCTAAAACACAAAACTATAAATTATATTCTCCCCTCGACCTATATTTAATGCTTACTATGATTACACTAACTAACAAAGATGCAGCTGGTAGTATGTGTGGGAGGGTCTGTTACATTTTTATTACAATTCCCCCTGAACACTGTGCCCAACCCCATAAACTAAACCCATCATTAAAGTCCATTTACCAGACCTGGAGCTCAGTGAGAAATAGAGTATGTCAACACAGTGCCAGGCATGGTCTGGCAATCTCTGCCCTCTGGCAAATGGGGCTGCTGTAAGATGCCATAGACAGTCACTATTAATGCCAAGGCCTATTTTGAATCCTGGTCTGGGTCTGCACAATACCCATCCTATTTCCAATCGTTAGGTGTCCCTGATTTACGTGCTGGTATGCCAATCCCAATATTTTGTACCTGTATGCAAAACAGAATCTACACAATTAAAAACTCAAGCATTGTATGCTTTGCCTAGCACTTACTTATAGGACTACAAAGCTGGGCTGTTGGTTGACTTGTCAAAGCACCTGCCTTTTCTTTGCTTCCCTATGTGAATGCATAGAGACGGCCACCCAAGATCCTCATGCTTCGTACTTTGGTGAGTCCACATTTGCAAGAAGTATCCCATATATTTTTCCATTCATAGTCATACTTTCAAAATATTTAGGCCCCCAGCAATTTTAATTTTAATACACTGTACAAATTAAATCTAACCTAGAACAGGCCCCAATGAAATGAATAATTAACGTAGACACCATTATATGAACAGTGGCATTGTGTCATGTACATGATTTACTGAAGCTTGGTGTGATCGTTGCACTGGAATATTTCAAAGTTGGTATATGATCACCTGCTTATTTATATTAATGAAAATGCTATGTTTAAGCGTAACTTATATTCACTTAGAAAGACTATAACTTTATTATGCTGAGCAGTTTTAAGTAGCACGTAAAAAGAGGTGTAACTGACATGAGAATTGTATAGCTAAAATAACTACCTAAAATAGCTAGGTATTTCTGTACAATGCAAGTTTTGCACTTAAATTGCATTTAAATACACACTCATTTGATTTGCACAGAAATCCCAGTGTTGCTGGTCTTTTTTATATGATGTGTTATATTTTTACCGTGCACCTGGGTATTTAACTAAAACGGTGTGCCACCCTTCTGGTAATATACAGTGGTGTGAAAAACTATTTGCCCCCTTCCTGATTTCTTATTCTTTTGCATGTTTGTCACACTTAAATGTTTCTGCTCATCAAAAACCGTTAACTATTAGTCAAAGATAACATAATTGAACACAAAATACAGTTTTTAAATGAAGGTTTACGTTATTAAAGGAAAAAGAAAGTCAAAGTAACTTGGGGGTGCAAAAATGTTAGGCACCCCCAAGTGACTTTGACCACCTACCTTTTACCCCGGGCTGGTGCCCCTGTGAGGAGGGAACAGCACCAGCCTGGGGTAGCTGCCGGCGCTTGCTTCTTCCTGATTCGGTGCGTGCGCATGCGCAGTAGAGTGAAAAGCCGAACTTAAACATTAAAGTCGGCTTTTCACTCTACTGCGCATGCGCCCACCGCTGGCATTCCAGCAATGGAAGCCAGAAGAAGGAAGTGATCTGCTCCAGGTGCCCCGGGCTGGTGCTGTTTTCTCCTAACAGGGGCACCAGCCCGGGGTACGAGGTAAGCGGTTAAAGTCACTTGGGGGTGCTTAACATTTTGGCACCCCCAAGTGATTTTGCCTTTTCGTTTCCCTTTAAGGGAGAAAAAAAACTCCAAATCTACATGGCCCTGTGTGAAAAAGTGATTGCCCCCCTTGTTAAAAAATAACTTAACTGTGGTTTATCACACCTGAGTTCAATTTCTGTAGTCACCCCCAGGCCTGATTACTGCCACGCCTGTTTCAATCAAGAAATCACTTAAATAGGAGCTACCTGACACAGAGAAGTAGACCAAAAGCACCTCAAAAGCTAGACATCATGCCAAGATCCAAAGAAATTCAGGAACAAATGAGAACAAAAGTAATTGAGATCTATCAGTCTGGTAAAGGTTATAAAGCCATTTCTAAAGCTTTGGGACTCCAGCAAACCACAGTGAGAAAAACATGGAACAGTGGTGAACCTTCCCAGGAGTGGCCGGCCGACCAAAATTACCCCAAGAGCGCAGAGACAACTCATCCGAGAGGCCACAAAAGACCCCAGGACAACATCTAAAGAACTGCAGGCCTCACTTGCCTCAATTAAGGTCAGTGTTCACGACTCCACCATAAGAAAGAGCCTGGCCAAAAATGGCCTGCATGGCAGATTTCCAAGGCGCAAACCACTTTTAAGCAAAAAGAACATTAAGGCTCGTCTCAATTTTGCTAAAAAACATCTCAGTGATTGCCAAGACTTTTGGGAAAATGCCTTGTGGACCGACGAGACAAAAGATTAACTTTTTTGAAGGTGCGTGTCCCGTTACATCTGGCGTAAAAGTAACACAGCATTTCAGAAAAAGAACATCATACCAACAGTAAAATATGGTGGTGGTAGTGTGATGGTCTGGGGTTGTTTTGCTGCTTCAGGACCTGGAAGGCTTGCTGTGATAGATGGAACCATGAATTCTACTGTCTACCAAAAAATCCTGAAGGAGAATGTCCGGCCATCTGTTCGTCAACTCAAGCTGAAGCGATCTTGGGTGCTGCAGCAGGACAATGACCCAAAACACACCAGCAAATCCACCTCTGAATGGCTAAAGAAAAACAAAATGAAGACTTTGGAGTGGCCTAGTCAAAGTCCTGACCTGAATCCTATTGAGATGTTGTGGCATGACCTTAAAAAGGCGGTTCATGCTAGAAAACCCTCAAATAAAGCTGAATTACAACAATTCTGCAAAGATGAGTGGGCCAAAATTCCTCCAGAGCGCTGTAAAAGACTCGTTGCAAGTTATCGCAAACGCTTGATTGCAGTTATTGCTGCTAAGGGTGGCCCAACCAGTTATTAGGTTCAGGGGGCAATTACTTTTTCACACAGGGCCATGTAGATTTGGATTTTTTTTCTCCCTAAATAATAAAAACCCTCATTTAAAAACTGCATTTTGTGTTTACTTGTGTTATCTTTGACTAATAGTTAAATGTGTTTGATGATCAGAAACATTTTGTGTGACAAACATGCAAAAGAATAAGAAATCAGGAAGGGGGCAAATAGTTTTTCACACCACTGTACTATATATAATATAGTATATAATATAATATAATATATATAATATATACTGTATATATATTGAAAGATAAGGTGTATTATACAATTGGTCCAAAAGAATTCACAGCATTAATGGGTGATAAGTTACAGACAACTTAACCTGCTATTAAATAGTTCTGTTTCTCAAGACTTACTTAAATAAATGAGAATCTGCACTACAGCTCCCAGGAGTTCAGTTGTTTACTGGAGCTGAATTATACCACTGCTGGAAATGCTATTTCATTATATATTTTGGGTTTGGTCAAAAAATGTTGCTACTAAAATTCTGTTAAGTTACAATGACCCTCAAGGAAATCTCATCCTGAAGTCATATTTATGTGTATTTATGTGCTTTTCTTTAGTTGTGATCTATACCCATCTGAACTTGTTCATCCTGGCACTTTTTGTGTTGCATGTTACTGGCCATACACTACAGCAAATGTCCCAATAACTAGTAAAGCTCTTTCTTGTAAATACATGTGACATTGTATTTCTTGTGCTATATAGGATGTAATCCTCCAGGATTCAATGGTCAGTGATCCATACATGTTTCATTATTGCCTTACTGTAGGAATCTCCTCTGTCCTGCTGTGGTAATCTTTCATGCTTCAGTGTTTGGTTTCTGTGAGGAAGGATAACGGTGTCTTTTTTCCTATGTGAATTCATCAATTCAATTGTTTGACAGTGGAAAGATATTTGTACACATATACATGTGCGTACTGCTTTGAGAATAGCATGTTCAGAATCTTATCACTGCCAAGAATTCTGTACTGCTGCGATAATTGTCTCATTGTACAATGCAAGGGGTAATGTTCATCACATTTGGGGGCACATTCATGAAATCACGAGTTCGAATCCTGAATGGGAAAAATTCGGATTGGATACGATAATTTCTGAAGATCGCAAATATCACGAAAATGCCTACGAAAAAATCGTATTAGTCGCGATAATATTGTATTGGCGATCCGAAGTTTTCGGACCGAACGATTGTAAACAGCGGGAGAAACCTTTCCCATAGGAATCAATGGCACTCTGCTGCTCCAACCTGGCCCAAGGAAAGTCACGATAACGAAGCTTGAATTAATCCGAAACTTTCGTACTCGGTGCAACAATACAATTTTGTCGCACAAATTTTGTCGCAAAGTACAGAAAAGTTGCAGAGGTACGAAAAAGTTGCAGAAAATACGCTCGGAGCGTTCGTGTATTGATAAATGTCACCCTTAGCTTTAGCTGGCAGATGTACCCCTGGTTCTAGACACCTTCTGAGATCCATCAGCAGAAAATAATGTGATATGTCACAGTGAGCAACTGGTGAAAATTATGCCAGTTGATTTTATCTTATTGGGTGAAGGTCATAGATTATCTTTCACTAAAAATTTTAATTCATACAAGTATCCCTTGAAATATGTTTGCTTGGTTTGGTAGAAAGTTAAAAGAGTGCATCAATTATAATAAGAATGCTTCTGAAGATATCAATTTTCTATAAATGTATAAAATATACCTTCTAATTGCATAAGATAAACCCCAGCAATGGTAGAGTATTTCCACTGATTTATGCCCACTTATGTATGCCCTCTTACATGATTTATGTTACTTTAAGCAATAAAGGTATAGGATTGGTTATCCGGAAAGCTTCAAATTACAGGAAGGCCATCTCCCATAGACTAATTTTTAATCAAATAATTACATTTTTTGAAAATAATAAAATGGTACCTTGTACTTGAGCCCAACTAAGGTAATTTATCAATATTGGTGATAACTATTGGATTTATTTAATATTTAAATTATTTATGAGCAGACATGAAGTTTGGAGACCCAAATAACAGAATTTGATAAAGAATTTGATTTGTGTAGCCTCTGTGGCTGAAACAGAAAAGAGAAAATGCATATAGTCATGCATGTTGTTTGGAATGTCAAAATAAACACTTAAGAGAAAGGTTAAAAAAAAAAAGATTTTGCATTCTGGATTAACTGTATACTTTTGTTTATTTTATTAGTCTAAAATGAGATAATCAAAGGAGTTTAAAACATGAAATACTATATTATTCTAATAACAAATAACAAATTACAATAATATATTTAGTGTTAAATTGAATTTATTTAGTGTTTAAATTCTGTGTAAGCCATTGACTTCTTTTTGGCAAACAGCTAACATGAACATTTCTTCTTATGAACAGTCCCAGAGTCAGTCCCGCATCAACCAAAGCCAGAGCACCAAGAGAAAGGTACGTGAAGTTTAACTTTTTTCCAACAAACGTTGTTTATCATGCTAAAATGATGTTATGGTGTATAGATACTTGAGAAGAAAGATTATAGCAATGATCTGCATTGCCTAGTAAGATACTCATTGGAAGTTCTGTAAAGCTTTACTGAATAACTGTGCATCAAATCTTATTTTTAAGCAATCAGTTATCTTATAACTGATTGATAGATATATTCTATTCTATTCTTCTATCTTGTCACCTGACAATGGTTTTTGTACTGCATATTATGCTGCTACATAAACACTTCACTTACCATTGGTTCATTGGTATGCCTGCCTAAGTCAAATATGTCATAATTGGTGCATGTATCAATGGAAAGTAAATAAAGTATAATTAAGCTATCTGCACTCTTTCCATATTGCTGATGAGCTCTTTAGGCTGTAAACTCTGGAGTGTATACAATCATGGTATAGTGAAAGTCATGTTTAGGTTCATTTTATTATGCACAAAATATGACTACAGTTCTCCACAATGAATAGCAAATAATGCTTCTACATACATAAGGCAGAGATTTTCTGATGAACCTCATTTCGAGAGTGCCTTATGATTAAAACATAAGGTGGAATAGAAATTTAAACTAACCTTAATGTATTTAAATAAATGCTGGAAAGGTTGTGGATTAGGTAGTTCTTCAATGTAAAGCATTTTAACTACAAATAGACTAGGTTGACTATATGGACATCATTTTATAAAGATATGTCAATTTGAGGCTTTATGTGCCCCTGTCTGCCCAAGGGCTCCCTTTACATTTCATCTATTACAAGAATAACTGATTGTGGCAGAAGACTTTAGCTAAGAGACTCTGACCTGCTGGCTAAGACCTTTGATAACTATATGCTTTAGGACCTAAAATGAACAGTAAACTAAATAAAACTTTTAACAATTTATGAACTCAATGTGAAAGTCCAAAATGATACAAGAGAAAGTGAAATGTACTTCATTACTTACCTTATCTGTTTGTCTTAGGGGTTTATCCTATAGGGGTCCTGTCAGTTTGCTAGCAGAAACAAAATATAAGGCTTTGTGGCAGTAGTGGAGAGCTGTGAGAGGGAAAGAATACTTAGAAACTGATTTCATGTAAAGATAATCCATCTAAGCATTAAGTGAAAACACTTATCATTTTGTTTTGCTGATTTTTCACATCATTTAAACTATTTCTTGGTGTAAAACCATCTTTTAAAGCAGTTATCCAGGTATATATCCAACCCATTGCACAGTAGTGGAATTATTTTAACTATGCATGTTGGATAAGTGGAATTTATTACCCATTACCTGGAAACCTCCATAATTGCCATTTGCAATGCTAAAACAATAAATATGTTTTTTATGATTTTGCTTTTTCTCTGCAATAATTAAGCAGTGCCTTGTACTTAAGATAACTAAGCTAATATAAATGTATGGCAAATGGCATAATAATGAATTTTTAACAATATAAATCTTTTAAGTAATGTACAGCAAGGTTCTCCAAATTATGGACAAATCCTTTGTTTTTGAAAACCTCAAGACCCAAGCATTCCAGATAATACATCCATACCTGTATTATGCTTTTTTGTCTTGTAATCTTTGCCATCCATACAGTGTGACTTGGAACACTGTACTTTTCACTGGTCTTTTTCACACTGCAATTTTTCAAAAGCTTGCCCAAAAATACTTTCTTCTAAGGACCTTATGTAATGATAATATAGGAAACCTTTTGTGCATATTCATCTGTAATATTTATTCACAGCAATAACAGCCTGATACAATTGTTTGAAAAACTTAATTTAAACAAAATACTTTACAAATTGAAATTCATAAGCACACATGCCCAATTTGAATATACTATATATATGAAATATTATTTATTTGAAGCACTGAGCTGTTGTATAATGCTATTGCCTATTCTTAAAAAATTAATAGCATTTATTATGTTTGGTTGAAAAATGGATTGAAATTATGCCACATCTGAAACATGGCCAAAGTAAAACATAAGCATCATAGTATCAGATCATGAGTAGATTTACAACAAAATAAGTGCTTGGAATGAATTGGGGGTGGGGTGAAGGAGATACCTCACCACAGAGTAGGCTGTATTCATTAGGGCTTCAAATCAGCAGAAGATATATTCCTTACCTGTCTACTAATAAATCTTTTTGGCACTTCTATTTAGAGCCTCCCCATCAGGCAGTTGATTGTGGGTCCCAGCTCAGCTTGTGGTACTGCATGAAAATGTAATAAGCTCTGGTGACAGCACATGCCTGCTGCTGAATCTCTGAGTTCTTCATTGTTTGCTCATCAACCCTGCATGCCCATGGGGTTCTGAACCTGGAAAGAAATAACTCTTGAGAAAGCATTTCTCTTGTGAAAAATGTCACGAAAAGTAGATACAATTCTACAATTTGCAGTTACATTGAGAGGTACAGCTTCTGCACTTGAAAAAGAGTGGGATACCCATAAAATGTGGAACCTTATAGTCATATATAGAACCTTATTGGCAAATATATTAGCCCTCCAATAATAACAATGAGAATTCTTTTTTGATGATTTACTAACTATTTAAAAATAAATTTGCAAAAATGTAATCTTGTAATTGTACTGTGTGTATATTAACGGCTAGTATCCAATTATTTGACATTATTAAAGGAGTAATACAAATTGCACACAGAGAAATTGTTTTACATATTTGAGAAGTTAAAGGAACAGTAACACCAAAAAATGAAAGTGTATAAAAGTAACTAAAATATAATGTGCTGCTGCCCTGCACTGGTAAAAGTTGTGTGTTTACTTCAGAAACCCTACTATAGTTTATATAAGTTAGCTGCTATGTAGCCATGGAGGCAGCCATTCAAATGAGAAAAGGCACAGGCACATAGCAGATAACAGATAAAACACTATTGTATTCTACAGAACTTATCTGTTATCTGCTATGTAACCTGTGCCTTTTCTCCTTTTTTCCAGCTTGAATGGCTGCCCCCGTGGCTACACAGCAGCTTATTATATAAATTATAGTAGTGTTACTGTAGCAAACACACCAGTTTTACCAGTGCAGGGCAACAGTGCATTATATTTTTATTACTTTAAAGCTCTTTCATTTTTTGGTATTACTGTTCCTTTAAGAGAAGTTAACATTCTAAATAGAGAGTAAACATTTCAAGCTCATTTTTGAAAAATCTTTCTCTATTTTTTGTATAACCAATAGCAAGAAAGGTGCATTTTTGTGATTTAAAATAATGTAATTAGAGAATATATAATATAATTGCACGCATTTCTGGAGACTTTGCATGAGTAAGATAGCTTTAAAAAGAAAATTATTCTCTAGAGAGCAAATTTAAAATCCCTGAGCTGTACTCTGTGATATTTTTTAATAATCTGAACAACAGAATTTCTTTTAGCCACTGTTTATCCCTGTGTAAGTTAAGCAGACAATGAAAGGGCACAAAAAGAAAGAAGTCCATGACCAAAGAGCTTTCAGTCTAACAACTTTTTTCAAACACTGATGTCCAGTCACCACTGAAACACCACTGAAACGCCCAGTCACGACTGAAACTTGATAAAACACCTGTGTACACCAAACTGGGACAAAACAATACTTTGCTGCTATGTATTAAGTACTACATATTCTAAGCAAAGTTTCCTTTAAGATCAGGCAAGATCTTCTATTGAATGTGCTCACGTTCACACTTAAAGGAGGTGTAAACTTTAAAAAAACATAAAACCATATACTCAATCATGTGCCAACCTATGAAAAATATGGCCAGAGGCGAGTTTTAAAACCTTGACTCTGAATACATTTTATTGCATGTTTTTTTTTAAAGCTCTGGACAACCAAATGCAAAATTTTGCGTTCACAGTTAAAGGAACTTTTTGATTCTTCTAAAATGTATATAGCAAATTAGGGTTCATATTCAAATCAGTATTCACCCAAATCTTTTGTATTTGGCCCGATCCAAAAATTATGAATTCCCCTGATCACAACAGTGTGCAGGTGGTAATTTTGTTACCCTTTGCCCTATCTGTAGTTTCGTTGGACAAAATTGTATCCATTATAAAACTCAATCACTTAATACTTGTAATGTACATGTACAGCTCTTGTTGGGACAGGGACAGTGAAACCAAGCATAACTATCCAGAGTTGCAAGGAGTAGTTTTACACACAAGTACCTTTAATGAAAGGCATATATATTTGTGCAACTGTGTCAAACTTTGAACAACCACAACTTGCACTTGGCTAATGACTACAAAGCGCTTTTAACAAAATATAGCATTTTTGGTCACACCCCTATATCCAATATGTCTGTACCCATGCTACTCAGAACCCAGCCATTTTTTTTAAGATTCACCAATTTTACATACCCTAATGTGACAGATAGCAAATATGTGCATCTAATCTTATGTGTTGCAAGCAACTATGGGCTTATTTATAAATTTTCGAGTTTGTGAATTCGAGTTTGTTTTTCTAAAACTCCTATAGACTTCTATAGAAACTTGCAACCTTTTAGATGGTAAAGTTTTACATTTGAGGTGTGGGGTTTTTGCACTTAATAAATACCAGACATTCGAATTTTCAAAACATAAATCGAATTTGAGTTTTTTATGCGCAAAAAAACTTGAATTAAGAAAAAAATTGGTAAATCAGCCCCCCAGTGTACCCCTAGTGATCATACAAAAATGGTGTCAAGCTGGGGAAAATTTGGGAGAAAGTGGGCTGTGGTTTGTATCTGGGGGTCTCTTAGGGTAAAGACAAACAGGGTGATTAGTCGGCACGATTTTTAAAAACTTAGTCACCGTGACTAATTGCCCATCTATCACAATGTGACTTGTCATATTTTACACGCTGACTTGTACATTCGCGTATGGAATTAGCCATCATGCCAAATATTTACAGAAATTAGATTTTAAATCGCGGTGACTACTTGCCCCGTTTGTCTTCACACGCTTACAAGAAACTAGAGATGGTTTGGCTAATTCGGGATGTAGAATTGGGCTTGAAATGGAAATCTCTAATTAGCTTATATGAGAGCTTATATAGAGAGAGCCCTTACTGAACAATGTTTATCAAAATTATTTCCACAAAAACTTACCACAAAGTGTTCCAAACTAACCTAATGTGGTCTCATTTTTTAATTGGGTTGATAAATAATAAAATGATTATGAGATATTTAGAACTGATGAATTAATAACAATAATTTGATAAACCAGCCCTCAAATAAATGTTTTTGTAATTATGAGGGTTTTCCCTCACTAATAGCTTTATTATAAATAGAGGGAAAATATAATAATAATAATAATAAAGGGAAAACCCTGGTAGCTCCAGAGTTCCCAATGTGACCTGTGTTAGCTCTTCCTTTCTGAAGAATACATAGGCTTATGCCTTTGCCTGTTGCATTTAAGAGATCTCAGATTCAATTCAGTTTGTATTGTATTGTTGTATTAGAAATATTAGATACTTAAATTCAAGAACATAATTCCTTTTTTGTTTTACAGACAAATTTCTTCAGATCTTTGCCTAGTGAGAAATCATTATATGATCCTGTGTTGGTAAGTCATTCCTCTTTAAAGGAAAACTATACCCCGGAATAAATACTTAACAGATTGTTTATATAATATTAAGTGGTCTATTAAAGAATCATACCAAACTGGAATAAATGTATGAGTAAATATTTATCTTTTACATCTTGTACCTTGAGTCGCCATTTTGTCTGTGTGTTCCCTCAGAGATTAAATGACCAGAAATAATGCAACTCTAACTGTAATAGGAAGGAGTATGAAATTAAAAGACAGAACTTTGTCAGTTTGGCTGATGTGACCTAACTTGTACATGTGCCCATGATTAGTTTGTGTGCACAGTGAATTGTATGATCCCAGGGGGTGGCCTTTAGTACTTAAAATTGCAATTTTCTATTTAGTATACAGACTAGCTACAAATGACTCTCATTTGTTTAATAGCAATAAAAGACATATGAAATAAAAGTTGCTAAGTTTGCCCAGGAGCAGTAACTCATATCAACCAATAAGATGCTTGCTTTTAAACAGGTGACCACTAAATGTTATCTGCTGATTAGATACTATGGGGTATTGCACCTGGACAAACTTAGTATTAGCATTATTTAAAATTTTGCAGTCAATACTCTTTTTTTTCAGGAAATAAATTCCAAAAAGACCTCTTTACATTTGTCATCAAGGCAAATGAGTAAGTATATCTCAGAGCAAGGGTCTCTGAATGTTTTTGCCCTTGAGACACATTTAAATGTAAAAACTAAGACTTGGGGAGCAACACAAACATAAAAAAATGTTTCAGGGGTTTCCAAATATACAGTAGGCTGTGATTGGCTATTTGGTAGCCAATATATGAACTGGCAGCCAACAGGAGGTTCTTTTTGTCAGTTTTCCCAGGAAAAAAAACTCTCAGTTTTTTATTTTAAAATTCAAATAAATTCTTTTTCACAAATGTCAGTGTTGAAAAATTTTGAAACCTCTAAAGTTTTGAGAGGGAAAATAGAAGGGATATCTACCTTTGACTTGTACATAATTTTGGCAAGTTTTATCTGGCAATTTGTTGGATTTTGATTTTTAGCCATTTGGACTTATAGTAAATCTTGGAAAAGTTGCAACTTTTTTTTCTGCGACTTTTAGCGCTAAAAATCTGATTGGGAAAAAAATCCAACAGTTAGTAAATACCCCCCTTAGTGTTTATCCAAACAAACTTGCCTCCAAGCCAAGAATTCAAAAATAAGCACCTGTTTTGAGACCACTGGAAGCAACATCCAAGGGGCTGGGGAGCAACATGTTGCTTGTGAGTCACTGGTTGGGAATCACTGTCTTAGAGGGTGGCCATTGTAAGTTCTTAATTGTACAAACTGATATATATGATGGCCTACATTTACTATATACAATTGCCTAACCTGGGTGAAAGAGTACACGTAGATACATTATTTAGCCTCATTATATATCATTCTAAATATATATCTAAAATATATCCATCTTAAAATTAAATATATTTGAAATTTTCAGGTATGCATTTGAAAGTCCCTTTAATACATTCAAAAATAACATAGTGTTAAATATAAGAAGGTCTATTAAAAATATTACACAAGAGAAAGCAAATGCCAGCAGCCACTTCCTGTTCTACTTTATGAGAATCACATAGCTTCTGGCTCAAGGGAGTGGGTATTGCAAAAGAACAGGGACACTGATGCACTCTCTTTTCCAATAATCCTTCCGTGTGCCACAAGCCATGACACAAAGTAGAACGGAAATTGGCTAACGGCAATTATAGGCATTTTAGAACAACTCTAATCAAGTCCTTGCACAAAGGATTAAAAAGTAGAAATGAAGTGATGCCTGTACTCTAGTCCCTAAGCAGTCTCTGTCACATTGAAGGAAGCACGCTAATCACACATAAATATTCAAAGCAAGATTTCATCCTGTACAGATAAAGAATAACACTGTTGCCAAGGTGAAGATAGAGGAACAGAACAGGAAACAAAAATTCTCATTAGTTTCCCAATGGCATTTGAACTGTATTCAGCATTGCTTCTATTATACATCCTTTGTCAAAGGTTGCTGCTTTTTCAGTGTTGCATTTCGTTTTTCTCTAATGATCTAAATTCTTAAGAGCAAGAACAGTGGCAACTAACAAAGAGACATCCAGACTAATGAAACAACAGACAATTCTAATTACCTTTAACCAGGTGATAGCATCTAGAGCAATTTATCATTGATGTCCTGTGCAAGAATTTAAATGGACTAATTCCTTCCAGGGACATTGCAAAAAATATGGTTTATTCTTATGTTCCTCAATCACTGCTTTGTATGTCTGCAAGTACAGCCATCATAATGATCTGCCCCCAATACCCCTACCCCATCATATATAACACCTGTCAGGAACTGTAGGATGCTGGGAGCTATAAGTATTAACTAATTAATTTGTTTACACTCCGCTTCTGAGTCCGCTTCTGTTTCCTGCAGAACTGGCTTTTTACAGTACAGATATCAGACCTGTTATCCAGAAAGGTACAAATTACAGGAAGGCCATCTCCCATATTTTTTAAAAAAAAAAAATATTTCCTTTTTCTCTTTAACAATAAAACAGGACTTTGTACTTGATCCCAACTAAGATATTCATTATTATTGAAGGCAAAACAATCCTGTTGGGGTTATTTAATGTTTAAATGATTTTTTAGCAGATTTAAGTTATGGAGATCCAAATTACAGAAAGACTCCTTATCCGGAAAGCTCCTGGTCCCGAGCATTCTGGATAAGGGGTTCCATACCTGTACTACAAAATGTATCACAATACTAGTGGTGATTCTTTACTCAGTTTGCACATCCAGGTTGTAGGCCAAACCTGGGTGATCCAGTCTGTTGCCTGGGATGGCAAGGATATAGAAAATCCAGACTTATTGTTGCTTCCCTCATTGCAGATATGGTCCTCTCTCAACAAAATTTTCCAGCTTTCCCAATAAGTTGCCAACTGGATTTTCAAGTGGCAAGTTTAGTGGGCTCTGTACAGCCAGCAGAAGTTGCAAGAATTACACCTGATGTGGGCCTGCAGAACTTTGAACACACCTACATTTTATGGGATATTTTAGCATGTTAAAGGATTAATTGAAAAACAAGTTTTTTAAAAAAAAATTTAGCAGTAAATAGAGATTGTCCAACAGAATCCTGCATTGAAACCTGGAATGAAGGATTTTTCTGAGAGAGGAAGTCAGATACCCAAGAACATGTTTACAAAAAAGGAGACAAGAAATCCTGTGTTTCTTTTGATAGAGCACTCTGCAGCTTTTCTGTGAGTGCTTATGGCTGTGTTTACATAGACCTTTCTGATAAAGCTTTCTTAGTTTTTACCTTTCCTTCTCCTTTAAGGGGCTTTCTCAAGACTGTTTGTGGCTTTGCCTTATAAAGACAAGTTTCCAAAAGCTATATTGGTAACATGTCTGGTAAGTTAACTACAGGCATGTACAGATATATGGAAAGGCCTCAAATGCCCAGGCTAAAGGTGGCACATTGTTGGAGCATAGATCCCCAATACTCTAACCAAACTTAGCATTTAAACTTGCTAATTAAAAAGTCAAAATCATAGAATGCTATCCCATATAACAGCCAGTGAGAACTATGAATGCAGAGCCAGCTTGCTGCACATCCACAATATCATTACATTATGTTTTATTATTATTATTAAAAACATTTTTATAAAGCGGCAACATATTCCGCAGCGCTGTCCAATAAGTGGGTTTCATAGATTGGACATACAGAGTAACATATAAAGCAATCAATAACTGATACAAGAGGTGAAGAGAGCCCTGCCCAAAAGAGCTTACAATCTACAAGGAGAAAGGGTTGAGACACAAGGTGTGGGAATGGGCATGACCAGTGTATATATACCTTCCAGTTGATGGAATTGAGACAAAAGTGGTTAACGTTAGATAAGAAGAGAGAGTACATTGACTAGGTGATCAGGATTATTTCTACTGAGTCATCTTTATTTATTTTGAATAGATAACACAATGTTTCCACACTGCTTCTTATAACTGTTCTGGACTGGCTTTGTTCCTTAGACATAATGTATAATGTTATAGGTTCCTTCCAATTACACATCTCTTCTATTGCCTTTTGTACCTATAAACAAATACTACATGACTTTGAGGTGCAAAGAGTGGCAACTCTTAATAGACTCCTAATCATAATTGCTCCCTACCATTAGGATAATTAACCAAGCACATATGAGCCTCATTGTGTCATGACATCAACTACAATTAACAAATTGTATTCTAGATGGTATATAAATGTATATCAAAACCACAGGAAATAAAAAGCATGCTTAGTTTTTGATTAGGTAGGATATAGAGAAAGGTATCTTTACATCAAAGTGCCACTGATTATGTCCTGTTGTTGGCACAACGCCTGTTCATTTTAAAAATTAATTTACAAATTGATTGGCTTGTGCAAACTGGCACATTGCTTTGCTTGGCCGCAGTCCATTTTTATGTTGTGATTTCATGAAAACTGATTTTAATCTTAATGCTGGATCAGTGGTGTATGTCTCCTTAGTGGTTCAAACAGCTGGTCTATGATCCCCAAAAGTGTTTGCATGCTATTAAAGGCAAAATCAAATCAATCAAAGGCAAAACTATCTTATCACATTTAATCACCAGTATAAATCAAGTATTTTGCGTATTTGTAATTTTTACTAAGATGCAAAACTTTCCCAGAAACATGCATATTGGTACACATTCTCAGAGCAAAACCTTTAATGGCTTTTTACAATGCAGATTTGGGAGGTTTTGACTCCTGAGATAAAATTGTTTTGGACTGCTGAAAGGTAAAGTTTTGTGGAGAAAAAAAACAAGGCATGTTGATAAATGTTTTGATAAATGAGGCTGATCATTTAATATTTTTGATTCTGGGCACAGTTGTGATAAATTTTGAAAATGTTGTGAAAAGCTTTCACAAATGTAAAATGGATACAGGGGAAATGTAAAAATGGATACAGGGGAAAATGCTTACATAGCAGCCTTTCTCAGACTGTTCTTTATACAGTAGGTATTTATAGAATCTGTCTTTATGACATCACCCAGCAGGGTGTTCCACATCCTCATTGCCCTCACAGTGAAGAACCATTTTAGCTGCTTTGCATGAAAGTTCGACTCTTCAAGTCTAGAGGGTTGGCCTCTGGTTCTTTGTTCTTTTCTATGTGATAAAAGATTCCCTGTTATCTGTCTATAATTCCCTCTAATGTACTTGTAGAGTAAGAGTAATCATGTCCCCTCGCAAGTACTTTTTCTCCAGAGGAAACAACTCCAACCTTGACAGTCTTTCCTCATTAGTTTAGTTGCACATCACCTCATTAAAATCCTTCTTAAGGACTGGGGTAGAAAAATGCACTTCATATTCAAGGTGAGGCCTTAAAGAGATGCTGAGACCAGAATAGAATCTAATTTTACATTTGTGATAACATTGTTTTTGCATGAACTTATAATAATAATTTTGCTGTAAAGTAACTGCCTGATGCTTTTATGTTACATTAAAACTAACAGGTTGAGAAGGGACAGAGAAGCTGGCAAAACAGTCAGTTTAAGGAATGTCAGGTAACAATTACAAAAGCAGAGCTATCAGCAACAACAACAGGCTGACAATCTGCCCCAATGCTTAAAAATACTTCTAGTTGTACCTCCATCCAGAAGCATTGAATCCTCCTGGGTGCATGCACACATAGTCAACATCTGGCAACAAATGTAAAGTCTTGTGTTTGTTGGTGGATGTTGGCTGCGCGTACCTGTCCCCGGGCGGATTTTATGCTTCCCGGTTGCGGTACAAATAGAAGTATTTTAAGTGTAAGGGCAGATTGTCAGTCTGCGCTTATCCGCAGGCTGACAACACACTGTGTGTGAACTTGCCCTTAAGGTACAGTGAACGAAATAACATAAAGATTCCTTATCTAGAACACCCACAGGTAATGTAATAAAGTGAACAAAGTTTGTTCCGGGTGTAGTAACCCATAGCAACAAATAAAACAAATAAAAAAAGTATGCTCTTACACAGAAGCCTATAAATACTACTGGCTAATTGTTTGATAATGATTAGTAGACCAGAAGTAAAAATGGTGCAGGTAATCTGTGTCTACCAGCAGCTGTGGGGCTATCATTGGCTTCTATGAAAGCAACCTTGTAATAACAGAATTTACCGAGTATAATAACAGAAAATAGGAAAGTTCTATGGTGTAACATGTAAGAAGGTTTTTAATATTCCCTGAAAAATCACAACCTGATAATTAATGAGGTTACTTCAAAAAATTATTTTAACTAACCCATTTATAAATCAGTCCATGAATAAATTCCCCATCCAATTAAATATGGAAAACTGTGTATTCCTGGTAGGCTGAATGGCTCTGAAAAATATGAATAATAATGTGAAAATTAAGGCTCAGGTGCAAATTTGTTACACTAAGCTATGATACATTATTCCAGGCAGTAACACAGCCTGTGCAATCTTAATCTTTCTCCCAGGGGTTGTCCCAAAGATATTATTTAAATCTTAATACTAAAGAGTGGAAGTATCATATACTATATTATCTGCATTGAATTGTATTGATTTAACCTTGTGGTTGCTATAAAAAATATGCTATTACAAAATGTTTCCTAAACATTTGACTCCAGAGTCTGTTACATACAATACTACCAATGAAATACGAATATAATAAAGACCACCAATTGTATTAAGAAAACATTATCTTACAGACTGAGAAAAATACTTAAAAGAGAATGTCCACCCAAAAAAACTGCACTTGGCATAATGAAAGAAAATTCTGAGCAATTTTCCAACATTCAAAAATTAAACCACGCAGTGGTTATTTGTAAAGTTAAATGCAAATTAAAGCAGTATTTGATTATCTCTTCCTGTTCTCTGCACTTACTCCTCTGACAGCTTGAAATTAAAGCACAAAAACCTACTAAAGTATATGATATAAAACACTGTAAAATTCAGGGAATCTAATATAATTAAAAGCCAAAGAACTGGCCAAAAAAAAAAAAAAGAGTGAGCACAAATGTCTGTGACCATGGTGTGTTCAACTTCTTAGGGTCTGGTACATACTGTAGCTTGATGTACACAGACTGATATGGCCAAATTGAGCAGCTTTTAAGCAAAACAGGCTGCCATCTGCCTGTGCATTTATCTAAAAAGAAGCAGATTCAGAATCTGTTCAGTATTGAACCGATCAGATAAATGGGGTGCTGCTTGTATTTTTGTATATATCTGCTGAATAGATGTATAGCACCCGAGGGCCAAACAATTGGATCAATTTCATATCGCCCACCTCAAGGTCAAAGATCTGCTCATTTGGCAATCTTACAAAGACTTCACAACATTAAGAGGTACAGTTAAAAAAATAAAGGAAAAATTGACACTCAAATGTATTGAGGACGCAATACCAATATCAAATGTAGAGTGCAAATGTAGGGTGCTCATCCCTTCCAATAATTCTTTCTTTGCATTTGCAGGCTAAAGAAGCTTAGAATACAGGTATAGGATATTTTATCAGGAAACCCAATATCCAGAAAGCTCTGAACTGCAGGAAGGCCATCTCATAGGCTCCATTTTAATCAAATAATTCACATTTTTCAAAACTATTTCCTTTTTCTCTGTAATAATAAAACAGTGCCTTGTACTTGATCCCAGATAAGATATAATTAATCTTGATTGGAGGCAAAACAATCATATTGTGTTGATGTTTAAATTATTTTTTAATAGACTTAAGATGCAGTAATCCAAATTATGGAAAGACCCCTTATCTGAAAAGTCCTGAACATTCTGGATACCTGTATATTTAAAAATTGACTTACATACCCTAATTTACTCTATACCAAAGCTTCACCAAAACTAGTCCATTTTTTCACTTTATGCAAGGGATTGTGAGTAGGAAATTTGCCGCACGTCGATTCCTTTTTTTTCCATGCAAATCATTTCGCCCATCCCTAATTGTGAGTAATAAAGAAAGAGAAGTAGGTTTTATTTATATAGCAGCTGTTTCTATTGCAGATTGAAGTATAAAACTTGAAATGCTGTGGGTTACTACTTTGGTCTTGACCCTTTCACTTGATAGCTGTTACTCTTCATTGATGCAGCCTGCACTGGAAACCCTGGAATAACTAGTTAAATACAGATTGTTGCCACACCTCCCACAATACCAGCAGTTCACATACTTGCATCAAGTGAAAGGCACGATACTTCCAGGCAGTCATGCAGAATAATAACTTTATTCAGGGGATTCACAGCATGCAGGCACATATCCACACAATTCCAAGCAGGACTTAAGGTGGCCATACACAGGCCAATTGTAGTTGCCGATCTCGGCCCCTTGGATGGCCCATGCTTCATATCCCTACCTCAGACACCTTGTTCCTGCTCCACTATTAAGCTGCCCTGCTCTGGCCTGTTGTACCCTGTATGTCTGATTTCTCTCCCTCCCAGCTGGTCTCTTCACTGAGCTCTCCCATATAAGACCCAGAATCCTGGGTGTGATTCCCCTTTTAATCTCTGTTACCTCTATTGCCCCTAGTGGTCAGGGTTCAGAATGACAGATAACAAATTTCACAGCTATACTTCCACCTACTGGCCAGTCAAAACAAAGCATGTAATAATCAGCACACCATATACAATGATTCTGTTTTCACCCCTTTACAGCCACACACAAACCATATTTTATGTAGGCGGGGAGCTTACCCCTTTTATTGTGATATGTGCGGCTCTAAACCTGGAATAACTGCCAGCTTGAATGTGGAGGTAGCTCCCTCACGGGTTTCTCTACATCGATAGAGGGTGGATCTTTGGACATAAGTACCTTTAATGAATGGCATCAATTCTTGGTAGTTTTTTCATGATTGCAACTGTAGCTGTGGTGGCAGATGAGCTCTAATATATAAAAACATTCTTGTTTTAAATTAATTAGATTAAATATCACCAGGTAACCAGAAAGAGATAATTCTAAAGAGAAATATGACGACTCACTAGTCACTAAAAACAGATTTATTCTATAGCTCATTGAAAACCGTGCTCTAATGTTGTATAGAATATGTCCTCATATCAATGGTGCTGCTGCTGAAAATATGCCCTTCACAGCATGAGGTTGCAGTTGCATGACAAAGCAAAGAGACACAAGAAAATGATAAATTAAAATACCTATTTAGCCAAATATATGCAATGAATTAGCATACAAATGGGGAACGCAGTCTTAATATTACATGCATTGCTTCAAGGAAAATGTTAATAAATTAGTGTAACATCATTCTGGGTGTGAATGACAGCAGTGTAATTAAATTTGCATGACTACAGGCACAAAAATTAGATAAAAGGTGTATAACCTCCTAATTGAAATTAGGTTTGAATAATGTACATGCTGAACATTGTTTTAATTTCAAGGTTTTGTAGACAAAGTTTGTTTTTTAAGATACTGTAAATGATATATTTAATCAGTGGACAGCACCTTTATGCAATGAAATCTGTATTTGAGTGCCTGTGCTAAGGGGTATTTTGCATGCCCAAATAATATACACAGCACTTTTCCCTAAGAAAGTGTATTTATTAAAAAATCATTGCTTTAATTAAGAAGTGGCAGACAGGCAACATAAATGTTTCAGATGCATCTACCTCCTTCCTCAATCTAATACTGAATAGCAGTTACATCAGATCTTTAAGCATTAGACATGTGACCAAATCACATGGTATCATATTTCCATTATACAAAGTGAACAAAGATTAGTTGAATTTAGTACTATATCCTTTGGGAAAAACCAAAGGATGTATAACTGATTATTACCACATGATAGGGGTCAAAACTTCATAAATGTGGAATTACAATAACATTCAAATCAAAACATTTCAATCAAAATTACAAAAATATTACAATTCTGTTCAATTCTGTTGATTGTATAGTATCTCCTCCTTGATGAGGAATCTATACTTCTTCCACAAAATTGATTATCATTAGAATTTTGTGCACAACCTTGTGTTTTCCTTTTCTAGAACAGACACTGAATAACTCTGTAAAGAGTTTGCAACTCTTCATTATGAACAATCCTTTTAACTCAAGTATATTGATTCTTAGGGATTGAACTCTTTACATGCTCATAGTGATAGTTGTCAAATAAGTGCAGTGTGTTTATGTCTGTTTTCTTCCCATAGATCCCATAGATCTTCAGTTTTTAGTAACCCATTGTTGTTTATTACCAACACATCCCAATACACTTTCACTACTAGCCTGCACAGCAAACTTTATACTGTATGTGGGTTGCTCTGGTTGAGTTCAGCTACAAACTGATTCAGCTTCCATGCACCCTCCCCTTAGGACAAACCCACCATCAAAGTAACCTGCAAAAGCGTGCACAGTGAAGAGTACATCAGAATGGTAATGCTTGAAGATAAAAATGATCAGAGGATTGGAAGTAATTTACAAAAAGTATAAATCAAAAATAGCATATATATATATATATATAGTGTACTTTTGTTTGCTTTGAAAAAGATTGTGTTAGTGACCAAATGTTGGATTACTTATAAATGCATATATTTTTTTCATTAAAGTAGTCCTGTTGAGTGAAATACTTTTTAAAAGCTATATTTGATTTGTTTATTTGGCACAGTGCGCTTCTACTTCGTAGTATCGAAGGCTGGAATTTTTTGGCCTACATGTTGGAGGGCCGATAATGGAAGCCCATTTTATCCACTCCCCTTTTTTAAACCACACCCATGTTATCACAAGAGCTTTTAAGAACATACTGTGGGGGTTCACTCGCTGGTAGGCTGCAAATGAGGCAACTGCACACACCAAGACCGGTGTAAGGGCTTCCTGCCCGCGTTTATTTTTCAGAGGCTGCAGAAGTTTCCCCTCGCAGGGGGTATAAAACAACAGTTCAAACAGAAATATCAAGCCTCCTGGCTAACACAAAAATAAATGCTTCTCTTTCTCCTGAAGCTGAGCAAATCCAGCAGCGTGTCTCTCTCTCACACACACACACAGGCTCATCAGTTCCCCTGCACAGCTTCAGGTGTACTACAAATAGGCCTAGGGCCTCCTGGAAAACCTGGCCTATGGATTTGGGAATCCACCCACCCTGCTCTTGCGGATTCCCAGTAAGACCAGCCCCGAATCAACAATTTAAAAACTGCAGAGAAACAAAGTGTTTCTATGCCCCAAACACTGCTGGTCTCACCTCAGTAAAAATGTCTGAGAATCCGTGGCCCAACATACCTGTTGTCAATCACTTTTCCCCAGGAAACCGGGGACCTTTTTGTCACCATACCACATATCCCCCCCCTCTGCTCAAGCCCGTGGGGCTGAGCACAGCATGCCATCAACGAATATACCCTGGAGAGAGCATCTGCATTACCTTGCAACTTTCCAGGTCTATGTTCCACTGAGAACTTAAAATTCTGAAGCGATAAGAACCACCTGGTGACCCTGGCATTCTTTTCCCTATTTTGGGCCATCCATTTAAGTGGGGCATGGTCGGTGATAAGTTTGAACTGCCTCCCTAAGAGATAATATCTCAGGCTCTCCAATGCCCACTTGATGGCTAGACACTCCCTCTCAACAATGGCATACCTGCATTCAGCGGGGGTTAGTTTCCTACTTAGGTATGCTACCGGGTGCTCTTCCCCATTCACCACTTGTGACAGAACAGCCCCTAACCCAACCTCAGAGGCATCAGTCTGTACAAGGAACTCTTTCTTGAAATTAGGAGCTATTAGCACCGGGTATCTGCACAAGGATGCCTTCAGGTTTAGAAAGGCTTCCTCTGCCTCTGGGGTCCATGTAATTGCTCCAGCTTTACTCCCTTTTGTGAGGTCAGTAAGTGGGGATGCTAGGGAGGCAAAATTGGGGACAAATCTCCTGTAATACCCCACTATCCCAAGAAAAGCCCTCACTTGCTTCTTGGAATTGGGCCGGGGCCACTGCTGAATTCCCTCAATTTTGGACACCTGGGGCTTGACTACCCCTCTTCCAATAACATACCCCAAATAGCGGGCCTCTTCTAACCCCATGGCACACTTTTTGGGGTTTGCTGTCAGTCCAGCCTTCCAGATAGAGTCAAGGACCGCTTGTACCCGAGGCAAATGACTTTCCCAGTCCGGGCTAAAGATAACCACATCGTCCAGGTAGGCTGAAGCATACCCTCTGTGTGGTTTGAGAATGCGATCCATCATTCTTTGAAACGTAGCTGGGGCCCCATGTAAGCCAAACGGTAAGCGTTTATATTGCCACTGCCCCTCAGGAGTGGAAAAGGCCGTCTTCTCTTTCGCCCCTTCGGTGAGGGGTACCTGCCAATACCCCTTGGTAAGATCTAGAGTGGTGATGTATCGGGCCTGTCCTAGCCTTTCAATCAATTCATCTACCCGGGGCATAGGATATGCATCAAACTTGCTGACCTCATTTAACTTTCTGAAGTCATTGCAAAATCGGATGCTCCCATCCGGTTTTGGGACAAGGACAATGGGGCTGGACCAGTCACTATGGGACTCCTCAATTACGTCCAGCTCCAACATCTTTTTAATCTCCTCTGCAACTGCCTGGCGTCGGGCCTCGGGTATCCTATAAGGTCTGACATTGACTTTAACCCCAGGTCCAGTTATAATGTCATGTTTTATTATCTCAGTAAGCCCAGGCTGGTCTGAGAATATTTGTCTATTCCTGATCAGGAATGACTGTTAGTGAGGGTCTCAGCCACTTTTACCTCAGGCACATGAGGGATTTCTACCTCTACAGCTGTAGAATAGGCTGACAGGGCTTCCCTATCTTTCCAGGACTTAATTAGGTTCACATGATAGAGCTGCTCCTTCTTACGCCTGTCTGGTTGGGACACCTTATAATTAACTTCCCCTATGCGCTCTATAATCTCGTAAGGGCCCTGCCATTTGGCCAGGAACTTACTTTCTACTGTAGGAACCAAGACTAACACCCTGTCCCCAGGCTGGAAAGTTCGGACACGAGCCGATCTATTATATATCCGGCTTTGAGCTTCCTGGGCCTGAAGCATATGCTCTCTCACAAGGGGCATGACCATTGCAAGACGGTCTTGCATGTCTGCAACATGCTCTACCACACTTTTGTATGGGGTGGATTCAGATTCCCATGTCTCCTTTGCCACGTCCAACAGCCCTCGTGGGTGGCGCCCATATAACAACTCGAAGGGGGAAAACCCCGTAGAGGCCTGTGGGACTTCTCTAATGGCAAACATAAGATAGGGAAGTAAACAATCCCAATTCCTCCCATCTTTATCAACCACTTTTTTTAACATCCCCTTGAGGGTCTTGTTGAACCTTTCTACCAACCCGTCAGTTTGGGGATGATAAACAGATGTGCGTAACTGTTTGATTTGGAGAAACTTGCACAACTCCTTCATTACTCTAGACATGAAGGGAGTCCCCTGATCTGTAAGTATCTCTTTTGGAATTCCTGTACGGGTGAACATGTGGAACAGCTCTCGGGCAATGGTTTTTGAGGAGGTGTTCCTTAAGGAAACAGCCTCTGGATACCGAGTGGCATAGTCCATGACTACCAAAATGTACTGATGCCCCCTAGCAGATTTTATTAGTGGCCCTACCAAGTCCATTGCAATACGCTCAAATGGAATTTCAATTACTGGCAATGGGACTAACGGGCTGCGAAAATGGGGCATTGGAGCAGATTTCTGACACTCTGGGCAGGATTCACAATGGCTCTTTATATCTGCATATACCCCCGGCCAAAAGAACCGCTGTAACACTCGGTCTTTGGTTTTCTCATATGCTAGGTGGCCACCTAGTGGATGAGAATGGGCCAGATTGAGAACCGTTCTCCTATATGGCTGGGGAACCACTAGCTGTTCCACAATCTCCCCTCGAATCTTATCCACATAGTAAAGCAAGTCATTTTGTACAACAAGGTGAGGAAATACACAATCTACACCAGGATTTTCTGTGTTCTCATTGTTAATGGTGACATTTTCCCAAGCTTTAGTAAGTGTTGGGTCCCTTAGCTGGGCGGTTCCAAAGTTATCGCGGGAGACCTCTAGCTCAGGCATGCTAGGTTCCTCAACAGTCTCCGCAGTTGCTTCAGATTCGCCAACTAATACAGCTAAGGGAAACAACTCATTTTCTTCTGACCCCTCATCAGTACCATTTACAATAACATCTGAGACGAGTGGTCCCACTTTCTCTCCCCCAGACATTGTACTGTCCTTAACAGTCCCCATAGAAGGATCCAGTTCAATTGGGTGGAGTCTCCCCTCCCCATGCTCAGTCTCCGGAACCTGTTCCTGGCACAGTTCTCGAAATAAGGGGAAGTCTCTGCCCAAAATTACACTGTGCAGGAGTATGGGAGACACTGCCCCTGCGGGGGTCACAAAAGTCACTAGGGCCGTGGGGTATTTCTTACAGTCCCCATGTACACACACCACTCCCACTTGACGCTGGGTTAAAGGACAGTCTTTCAGGAGCTGTGTGTTTACCAGTGTGACTAAGCTACCTGTGTCTAACAGTGCATTCACAGTGCGCTTACCAATCTGGACGACACAAGTAGGTACCTCAGGATCCGCAACAAGACCTGGTCGAGCGAACAGAGACAACTTCCTCTCTGTTCCACACTCCATGGGTTCTGGATCAGCTGGGCAGTTGGGGGCAATATGTCCCCACTCTCGGCACCTCCAGCACTGGGGAGCTCTGCGGGTCTGGCGTGGGCTGTCTCCGCGAGATCTTCCTCTTGTTGACTCTGAACCTGGGTTCCCGGGGTCCTCTGCGCTGGGCTTCTCCACTGTAGCCGACTTCATGGGTAGGACAACTGCAGACAGCCTCTTCGGGGTGGACACCGCCCGGGTAGTGAAGTCCTCAGCAGCAAGGTATCGCTCCACCAGTTCCACCAACTGGTCTGCTGTATTTGGGTCAGATTGGCTCACCCACCGCCGTAATTCTGTGGGAAGGGCTCTCAGGTATCGGTCCATTGTGACCCTTTCCACTACCTGAGGTCCGGAAAGCAAGTCTGGCTGCAGCCAACGTTTCACTAGGTTAATGAGATCATACATCTGGGAACGCGGTGACCCCTTAACCTTAAAGTCCCAACTGTGGACCCGCTGGGCCCTCACAGAGGTGGTTACCCCCAGTCTCCGCAGGATTTCAGACTTCAACTTGTCATAGTCCTTAGCGTCCTCGGAGGACAGATCATAAAAAGCTTTCTGGGCATCCCCCACTAGTAGTGGCGCAACAATCATCGCCCACTGCTCCCTCGACCAGGCTTGCTGCTCTGCCGTCCTCTCAAAGGTACAGAGGAAAGCCTCCACATCATCCTGCCCAGTCATTCTCCGCAGGAGGTTGCTGCCTGGAATGGAGCAGTGCACTCCGGGGGCCACTGCAGCATCCCCAGAGACCTTGGCTGTCAGCTGTTTTACCAGCTCAATTTGCAACTGCCGATCTTTCTCTGCAGCCTGTGCCAGTGCTGTAATCTGGGCTTCCAACAAACGATTTGCCTGCTGCTGGTTGGCGTTAGACTGCTGCTGTAGCACCAGGCTCTCCTGGTGGGCCCTTTGTAAGGTAGCCGTGGATTGCAGCAAAGCCTTGAGGACATCCTCCATATTATAACTTTTATGTGCAGTGTCCCTTTAAATATCACTTATACGATATACAGTCCACACAATTCCCACAGGAGACTTACTGTGGTCAGGCGACTCCCGCGTGTGGCAATCGATGCCCGCATCCGAAACACCAATTGTGGGGGTTCACTCGCTGGTAGGCTGCAAATGAGGCAACTGCACACACCAAGACCAGTGTAAGGGCTTCCTGCCCGCGTTTATTTTTCAGAGGCTGCAGAAGTTTCCCCTCGCAGGGGGTATAAAACAACAGTTCAAACAGAAATATCAAGCCTCCTGGCTAACACAAAAATAAATGCTTCTCTTTCTCCTGAAGCTGAGCAAATCCAGCAGCGTGTCTCTCTCTCACACACACACAGGCTCATCAGTTCCCCTGCACAGCTTCAGGTGTACTACAAATAGGCCTAGGGCCTCCTGAAAAACCTGGCCTATGGATTTGGGAATCCACCCACCCTGCTCTTGCGGATTCCCAGTAAGACCAGCCCCGGATCAACAATTTAAAAACTGCAGAGAAACAAAGTGTTTCTATGCCCCAAACACTGCTGGTCTCACCTCAGTAAAAATGTCTGAGAATCCGTGGCCCAACATACCTGTTGTCAATCACTTTTCCCCAGGAAACCGGGGACCTTTTTGTCACCATACCACAATACCCACATTAATGGTGGTAGTGCAGCAAAAACCCAAATGGTTGGTGCTCACTGTAGGGATATCGCCCTTCATTTGTATGTGAAAGAACTATATTATATTATAATAATTACACACCTTGGGGACCATATAATGACTATTTCCAACTGCTAACAAACTCCCAGAACAAACCCCTGCCAGTTTCACCTCCCACAGGCTACATAGGGCAGGCAGAATATAGCACACACAGGCAGCACAGGGCAGGCAGAGCATGGGACACACAGGCAGCATAGGGCAGGCAGAGTATGGCACACACTGGCAGCATAGAGCAGGCAGAGTATAGCACAGACTGGCAGCAAAGGACAGACAGAGTATGGCACACACTGGCAGCATAGGGCAGGCAGATTACTGCCTGTGTGTGCCATACTTTGCTTGCCCTAAGCTGCCTGTGTGTGCCATACCCTGCCTGCCCTATGCTGCCTGTGTGCGCCATACACACAGGCAGCATAGGACAGGTAGTACATACAGTGACACAATGCTGGCACTGCTCCTACAGTCTGAAGTGTGAACAGGAGAACAATATGGGCACTTATCATTTTAGGCGACTTCAATTGCCATATAGATGACCCCTCTCAGCCCTGGCCATCTCGATTTCTCCATCTAACCTCCTCCTTTGATCTCCGGCAATGGACTAATACAGCTACCCATAAGGATGGTCATTTTCTAGATCTGGTCTTTTCTAAAAATCTAGATCTATCTACATTTAACAGTGAGCCTTTTCCTCTTTCAGATCGTCATCTTATCTCTTTTTCTATCTTGCACATCTCATTCTTCCTCTAACTCTCAGCCTAAAACCCTGATTCGCAACACGCGAATGGTTGATATAACTGCTCTCGCTAACTCTCTTAGTTCTAGCCTCTCCTCCTCCTGTGCTTCCTCTGATCCTGAGTTACTGGTAAATACCTACAACTCAATTTTATCATCTGCAATTAACACCCATGCCCCCCTGCAGCCCCAACGCAGTCGTGCCCGCAATCCCTGTCCCTGGCTTAACTCTCAGACGCGATTTCTGCGCTCCTGTGCACGATCTGCTGAGCGCATTTGGAGGAAATCACGCGTTAAAGCTGACTTCCTCCACTATAAATTTCTTATGGTGTGCCTCAATACTGCCCTATCCCAGGCCAAGCAAGCATACTATAACACACTTAAATAAATAATAATAAATCAAACTTGCGGCGCTTATTCTCCATATTTAACGCGCTACTTCATCCCTCACCTATTCAATCAATCATATCTGAACACACCCCCCAGGACTTTGCTGTCTTCTTTAAAAGCAAAGTCGATTCTATCCGCAATCAATTTTCCCAACCCTCAGATACCGGTAATCTCAACCTTCCTAAATCTCCTCTCTCCGTATTCAGCTCCTTCAGTCTTGTAACAGAGTCTGAAGTTTCTCAGCTTCTCCGATCCTCTCCGCCTACTACCTGCTCGCTGGATCCTATGCCCTCATCGCTACTAAAACAGTGTGCCCCTACCCTTACTCCAACTCTTACCCACATATTCAATTCCTCTCTGGCTTCTGGTACTTTTCCCTCTCTCTTCAAACAAGCATGTGTCAAACCCATTCTTAAAAAGGCTACACTGGACCCATCCTGCCTTTCTAATTACCGTCCTGTCTCTCTCCTGCCCCTAGCCTCTAAACTCCTGGAACGTCTTGTCTTTTCTCGTGTAACGAACTTCCTCTGCACCCATAAACTGCTGGACCCTATGCAGTCTGGTTTTTGGCCTGCGCACTCCACTGAGACGGCCTTATGTAGAGTGGCAAATGATCTCCAGACTGCCAAGGCCAAAGGACGCTACTCGGTCCTCATTCTCCTAGACCTTTCCTCTGCTTTTGATACTGTCGACCATTCTATTCTTATGCAAATTCTCCATTCTCTGGGTATCCGGGATCAGGCTGCATCCTGGTTCTCTTCCTACCTCTCTAACCGCTCCTTCTCTGTCGCTCTTACTAACAAATATTCTACCCCGGTTCCGCTTAGTGTGGGGGTGCCTCAGGGCTCTGTGCTTGGTCCCCTGCTGTTCTCCCTGTACACTCTCTCTCTAGGAGGCCTTATTTCTTCTTTTGGTCTTAAATACCACTTATATGCAGATGACATCCAGATATATTTAGACACCCCTGCACTAACCACTGATGTTCAAACCCAGATTGGTAACTGCCTCCTGGCTATCTCCTCCTGGATGAACCGACGCCAGCTCAAACTTAACCTAGCTAAAACAGAGCTCATGGTCTTCCCGCCCAAACCTGGCCCTCCTCCTCCTTTCCCCATTACTATTGATGGCATGACCATCAACCCTGTAAATTCTGCACGCTGCCTTGGGGTTATCTTTGACCAGTCTCTCTCCTTCTCTAACCATATTAATAACACTGACAAAACCTGCCGCTTTTTCCTCCGCAATATTGTCAAGATATGCCCCTTTCTTTCACAAGCAACAGCTAAAACACTTATCTATGCCCTTATACTTTCCCGCTTAGATTACTGCAATCTCCTACAAACCGGCCTCCCACCTCTCTCCCCTGCAATCAATCTTAAACTCTGCTGCCAGGATCCTCCTGCTCTCTCCTAAGAGGGATCCTGTTCAGCCTCAATTAAGTTCACTAGCATGGCCGCCTGTCAAGCAAAGGATAGCTTACAAAATCCTTCTGCTGACATTCAAAGCACTCCTCTGCTCCTCACTACATTTCTTCACTGGTCTCCCTACATGTTCCTGGTCGTCTCCTCCGCTCCTCTCAGAGCCTCCGTCTCTTTACACCATCCACACCCACTGCGCTCTCTCGTCTTAAACCTTTCTATCTCCCTGCTCCTTACCTCTGGAACTCTATCCCTGAATCCCTCCGTAGGGAACACTCACTAACTCTCTTTAAGAAAAAACTCAGCTGTTACCTTCTGGAGCACTAAGACATTATTTTGCCCAGTCCTGCGCTTAAGGGCAAATGCCCATACCTGATGCACTCTTACCTTCCAGTTTGTACCTGTATGTTACCCAACCACTCAGATTGTAAGCTCTACGGGGCAGGGACCTCCTTCCTACCACATGGCACTTATATATATATATATATATACATATATGTATTTATTGTATTTATTTATTATATCACTCATCCTCCCTGTGTGTCATTTTGTATTCTGTAAGACTGTACAGCGCTGCGTACCCTTGTGGCGCTTTATAAATAAAGTTATACATACATACATACAAGGTGTGTACAGTACAGGAGATTACATGTTTAAACAATACAGGGGAATTACAGCCTGAATCTGAGGGGTGAGTAATGCAGGGGGACAGTTAATCTCAGTACTGATACTATTTAAAGCTTACCCAAAGGTAAGATGTCACAGCAGCCAGACAGGTGGTGGGGCACACAGAGGGGGGCTGCCAGTTGGACAGCCCTGATCTAGCACTAATGCAAACGATTATAAATGTAGGGTTATATAGAATGCCTGGGATCTGTCATTGGTACTGAATTGCTCAAGGTCTTTGTATTCCTATTGGGTTTATTTACTGTTTCAATGGTTTTAGCAGATTTTTACAAATTATGGAAATATCCTTTATTTGGACAAACTTGAATTCCAAACATTGTAGATAATAGATCCTATCATTGTACTTGTAAGCCTTAGTTTTACATTTCTGTCTTCTACTACATAGTAAACTCAAAAACTTTGCTAAATAATACATTTGCTTAGTGTACAGGGCCAGCAATCTGCAGGCTGCAGTAAATTCTAAAGAAAATGAATTTTGAAAAAATATCTTATATCCACACAATGAGACTTATGAACATAACTGTCCTAAATTATACATATATATTATATATATAGTGCAGCTGCCAGTAGCAGCCAATCAGGTATTTGCTTTCATTTTATAACTTTTAGTAGACTTTTGAAAACTAATTACAGGTTTCTAAAACCAAAGAAGAACAGCATGCACATGGCTTTTGAAATTATGTCTCCCTTTGCTGCGGGTCTGGGGCATGGCACCCGGGCCACCTGAAGGAAGCAGTGATTGAAACATCTTGAATCATATATTTGTATAAGAATATGGATATATTGTTTTGAATAAGGAGCAAGAAATTAACAAGCGAAGGGTTCGGGGCATAAGCACCCAAACCTACAACCGAATCTGGTGAGCACGCTAACTAATTAATTAAAACTTTGATCTGCTCCTCTTTTGTAACTGCAGGGGGAAGGACTGTGAGCCCCCGAACAAATCATTAACAAATAATTACAGGTTGGCAAGTGCACTTTACCACCTAATAAGTGCATCCATATATAATCCTATAACTGGTTTTGCTGCAACCAGAATAATGAAAACAGCTGATTGCTATGGGTTACTGCACTGGGTCACATTTGTTCCATTTCTTGTTATATTTTCTATTTAGCTGAGAGACAATTCATCTACAAAACCACCAAAATAATACTATGAGATTGTTAAATGCCTATATTGTCTTCTTCACAGCTGTAAATGTATAATCTGCTTTGTTTCAGAGAAGAAATATGATTGCTATATAATGCAATAGGGTATGTTATTTGTATGCATTGTTAGCATAAAAATAAGCTTTTGTGACATTTTAAAATGTAATATCCATGAAGTTTTAGTATATCCCATTGCTAAATTTACCCCCTGGGAAATAAGACATTGCTGTTTGCGATTGCAGATGTTTACAATGATGCTAATGATAATTCTTTGAAGCTTGCTTGAAAAACTGAATTTATTGCATGCCATATGGTTTTGCAAATTTCTGCAAAGTGTAAAAAAGATGTCTATAACCCCTAAAAAAAATTTGGCAATAAGCAAATAAAGCTGTCCACCCCCACAACAATGATTGCCAATAATGCTCCTATGTGTTCTGGGACATTAAACACAAAGTGGGCACTGCATTCATACGGCTACCCTAGGGTACACGCTGTCTTTCACTGTGTATAGAGTGCTTGAGGGGACAATACTCTTTAGGGGCCCACTGCTTGGTTGCCACATTGTGCCATGAAATGTTGGGGGCCAATGGAACAAGAGAATGAGAGGTGAAAAGGCATGGTTACAACATCAGTTACATGGAGAGAGTTAGAAACAGGGACTAAATGCCCACCCAGTCAGGAATCCTGTGCCAGCTGGCAACACCTTGTGTAGGGGGCCTTGCCAAAATGGTCCCAATGCTGACAGACCTTATCTTTGCTAAAATTCTCAGCTTCCTGAGCGGAATTCAGGAAGATGAGAACAGATAAATGTCCTTTGACCCTGGCAATCTGGAGTGGGAAAAAAATTAATGAGTCAAATCTCACAGCAATGTAACTTACACTAACGGCAGAGAAAAGGACAGCATAAAACCTTGTTCTTTGGAGCTTATTTTAAATTGTTCATGTGATACAAGTTCTGGGACTATTATTATTCTGCTCTGTGAAGAGAAGAGCGTGGTTCATGGTAAGCCTAATCATTCTAATCAAATTATGTGGAGGTAATTGATTTTTATGACAGGTGCTGCAAATAACTTTGGAGTATCTTAAAAGTAGTATTTCTGCATCTTATGAATGAGCTTATCTAAAGTGCTGTAGATCCCAATAACTTTGTCCTGGGAGTTGGCATAAAATCTATAATTTCAGCTGGAACATATGGAAATATGCACTATTATGAATAAGATTTGATGCAAAGTGATGTTTTAATATAAATACTGCCACAGGTATACTCTGTTTGGTTTACTATGGTGGGGGACCCCACAAGTACAAGTAGCAAACTTTGTTAAGTTATATATATATATATATATATATCTATATATATATATATATATATATATACTGTATATATTTATTTAAGGGGTAGTTCACCCACTTTTAATATGAAGTAGACATTGATATTGTAAATACAGTTGGTTGTAATTATTCATTTGCTATAACTATTTACAATTTTTTGTGTCTACATCGTACTATGTTAATGTAAAGGTGAACAACCTCTTTAAAGGACAATGAAAGGTTAATATAAATTAAAAGTAAGTCTAAAGGCATTCTTTTTAAGTACTTACTGCATATCTAAATTCCCAGATCCCTGCTTGCTTCTGTGAGATATGGTGCTGGCAGCCTACAGCAGTGTGAAGACTACGGTGATATCACTGAAATCTCTCTCCCCTTCCTGTAGGCTGCCAGCGGCAGTCTTCCTATTCTCTGAGCATGTGTGTAACTTGATCCTGTCTCCTGTTCTGAGCTACACATGCCCACCAGCCAATCAGAAGCAGATCTGGCAGAGGGGAGGGGGGGGAGGGAATGAAACACATGTGCAGTATGAAGCAAGGAGGGAAAGGAAGGGAGAATACCTTTTTAGAGATGGCTGCCTGTTCTAGAAAATGTGAAGTAAGTGTGACTGAGTAAATATTTGATTAGGTGAGCCAAAAGTGTGGCGTTTTTACTAAACAATAGGAGGACTATTGGGCAGTATGCTTTTTACATTTTGACTTGCATTCTCCTTTAAGGTGATTCTGTCTCAGTAAAATATGTTTTTTTTCAAAACCATCAGTTAATAAGACTCCTTCAGCAGAATCCTGCATTGAATTAATTAATTAGTTTTGAAATTTGATGTGAGGCTATTTTCCTACTTTCCCAAGTGCCCTCAGTCATGTGACTTTGATGTGCTCTGATAAACTTAAATCTCTCTTTACTGTTGCGCTGCAAGTTGGAGTGATGTTACCCCCACGCTTTCCCCCAAGCAGACGATCAGCAGAACCATGGACAGGTAACAAGATGCTAAAGATTAAGATTCCTGAATTGACAGCACCTCCATGTTTCTATGCTGTTGCCCCGCTGTGCCTAAAAAGAAAAGGAATACTTTGTCATATGTTTTTTTTAAAAAAATGCATCTGTTAATAGTGCTGCTCCAGCAGAATTCTGCACTGACCGAAAAATGCATTTTTCTGGTGGTTATGGGATTTCATGTGCTGTATATGCTTTACCATCCACAATTCACACTGACACCAAAAAAGAAGTTGTCCAATATTGTAGTGCATATTTTTGATGGGTGACAGTGTGCCATTACCCTTAAGGGTGATGGGGTAGCATTGCCATGCAGTTATGTGAAAAAAGTCAGTTTAACCCACATAGAGAATAGGTTCAAGAATACAGTAATATTTTAAATGGTAGAGTGAAATGAATGAATGAATGAATGGATATTTGCAATGCTTACAGTGTCATTTAGCAATGAAAATCCCTTTCCCCTCTCTCTAAGAATCCCTTTAAGCTTAAAGGAAGCAGGTGTTCTGTGAATCTGATAGGGACCTTAAAGAGATACTGACACCAGAAATTAAACTTTTTACATCTATAATAACATTGTCTTTGCATGCTATTTATAATTTTGCCTGAAAGGGGAGCTTCACCTTTTAAGGAGGTACCTTTCCTGCCTACCCCTGATCCGCACTCCCTTGCCACTTGTCATTGCGTGACATATACAGTACACACCCCACGATGTCAGTGCACATGTGTGGGGCAAGGTGGGGGGAGAGCACGCAGGGGCGAGGTGGCCGGCAGGGTCTTTGTAAAGCTAATAGGTTAATATTAATAAAATGCATTCTCACCCCGTGATGTTTGGTAGCAATGATATACTTGTGAACATTTCCATGGTAATTATTTGAAGTCATTAGAAACATGTTTTTATGGATATTAGTGTATATTTACAATAATTTCCTAGTCAGAAACTCAGGGACCTCCTTCATTTTGTCTCTTTAATACTCGCATTTAAACTCGAATGTCATTATATTTTGCATTTATATTTAACTTTATTGTTTCATTTGTCTGTTTGTTCTGTTAATGTATTTTTCTACCATACAACCCTGCATGCACAAGTAGTGCTATTTATAAAACAAGTATAATTTTTGCTTTAGCAATACACAGGTTTGGGATCCATTATCTGGAAACCCATTATTCAGAAAGCTCCAAATTACATGAAGGCTGTCTCCCATAGTCCATTTTATTCAAATAATTTTTTTTAATTATTTTTAATTATTTCCTTTTTCTCTGTAATAACAAAACAGTACCTTGCACTTGATCCTAGCTAACACATAATACATCCTTGATTTTCTAGTAGACTTAAGTAATAGAGATCCAAATTACAAAAAGACCCCTTATCTGAAAAACCCCAGGTCCCAAGCATTCTTGATAAAGTCCCATACTGTATACATATATTGGTTTTTATAAATATTGAGGGTACATCTGCTGTAAAACTACCACTAATCAGCAGATGGCGATGTATAGTAATTTCTTTACTAGTTCATTGCAGGGACCATAAAAATATTATGGCTATTTTTTTATGTAGATATTGTGTATGAGAAAGGTTTAAAAAGGTTGTAAAATATATATTTGGATTATTCAGTTAGTGGATATAGTGATGACTGCAAGAAGTGCAATGAAATCCTTTGTTTAGAGTAAAGCTAGAGTGGTTGTCTTGGGTAAGAAGTCAGAGGGGGTGTTATAATCTGCAACAATAATTAATATTCTGCCACTTTGTTACAACAGAAATTGGGTCAAAACATGTATTGCTGCTATGTAGCTTTATTAAAGCCAGCTGATTCAGAAGGCTACATACTGCATCCACATGTAATAAAAAAAATTCAACACAGAACTCTTTTTCAAAAAGACACATGGGTGCATATGGGCAATGGCATACATTGCCTCCTATCCAGTCCCCCCACCCAGGCCACTTGTGTCACACCTCCCGGAGGGCCTGGGCGACAGGGGGGCCTGGACCACAGGGTCTGCTGTATTGCAGCCCCCCCCCCCCCCTTTTTATTTCTAAATTATACTGTTTGCATAGCAAATAATTCACTCTACCGTTTAAAATGTTATTCTTGAATCAACAAATGTATTTTTTTAGTCTGAGCTTTCAGAAGGACCCAGCACTACACATTAAAACTGATTTCAGTTAACCTATTGTTTCTCCTATTCCCATGTAACCGGAGGAGTCGCAAGCCGGACTTGGATTTCTTACTATTGAGTGCTATTCTGGTATCTACCGGGAACAGCTATCCTGCTACGTTGCTAACTTGCAGCTCAGCATTAAAGTGTGACTAAAGTTTATCAGAGAACAGGTCACATGGTTGTGGCAACCTGGAAAATGAAGAATATGACAAGCCCCATGTAAGATTTCAAAATTAAATATAAAAAAACTGTTTGTGTTTTTGAAAAATGGATTTCAATGCAGGATTTTGCTGGAGAAGCTCTATTTACTGATGATGCGTTTTGAAAACAACATGTTTTCTTATGACAGTATTTCTTTAAATACTGGCACGGCGCATTGCGGCCCGGCGGGTGTGCGAGTGGCCCAGTAGGGGGAGCGGGAGAGGAGGGACTGTTTGTGCTGGGTCCCCTTAGAAGATTTGTTTGCAGGGGGCCCAGTGGGACCAAGTTACCCCACTGCATATGGGTTATAATGCTGGGAAGAGAAAGGTGTACATTTTGCATGGGGCAATTCTGAATTTACTGGTGATCAAACATACTTTTTGTCTAAGCATTTTGTCTAATTAGTATGCTTGACTAACGATCTGTGGCTCATCTGTGAACTACTCTGTGTTTAAACAAGGTTAAGGCCTATGCCACATGGGGTAGATACGTTTTTCATACACTGGAATCTGCTGTTGGCACAAAATAAATAGCAGTTTCAGCCTCTTCTGCAGTTCGGTTGATCCCAACTTAAAAATGAACAGACAACAAAGCTAATTGAATTGCACCAATTATCCTGAAATTCTGTTGCTTTTGAAGAGCAATTTCTATCTGTGCTTTGCGCCACATCAAAGGCTCAGAGAGATGATTTTTTTATTGATGATAAAAAGGAATAGTTGGGTAAGAGAGAGGTAAAGGGAACTTTTTTTTGGCTCATAAGTACAGGATAACGATTTCTAACATAGAAACATTGTAAACAGTATGAATTGGACAGATTGTAATTTACAGTAAAATTTAATAAAAGGTTATTCTTTATTATCAGAAAAATAAGTGTCTTGTAATTCTAACTCAGTATATTAGTATGTCCAGAGTGGATTTTAATATCTACATATGACAGAATGGGACCAAGGCAGGTTTCCAAATAAGAACTAATACCACATTTAGAACAAGGTATAAATTAAATATAATAATATCTCACATTTTATAAAGAAAGTACAACACTTTTTTTCGATATATAATTTAGAAACATATCCTCACTTGTAAGAACTTATGGAGGCAAGTAAGGGAAGGGCCCTCAACACTGAACCAGTTAATGCACCAACTCCCAGGATAAAAGATGATGTGGAAATGCATTCTATCTCTCTCCCTCTATGTCTCTATTATTATGTTGGGTTGAAAAACCCCAACATACTGTTCTTCAACTTCTGCTTTTTCTTCTTCTTATTCTTAGCACCCCCCGTTTTCTAAACGCTACTCCTCCTACAGTTTTAGGGGTACAACACAGAAACTCCCCACACTTCTTCGCCCTATATCGGAGCAGGTTGCTTGTGCTTTTCTAAGTGATCCCGCCCCCTGTCTTTTTGTGGCGCCGCTCCAAACCCCCCAATTTTCCCATTGATTTTGACAGGGAAGATTTTCCAACTGCTGCCACACTTACAGCTTTGAAGCTACATACCCCAAACTTAAATAACATAATAATGGGGTCACCCCAAATGAAACAGCGACATTTGTTGGATGACCCCAAAGTGGGAGGAGCCAACAACAGGCAATTCAATTTCACCCATTGACCTTTACGGGAAAATTGAAACTGCCAATCTTACAGCTTTGAGGCTACACTCCCCAAACTTGAATCACATAGTCATGGGGTCAGCCTGAATGAAAATATGATGATTGTTGGATGCCCAAAAGTGGGCGGAGCTGTGAACAGCCAATCAGATTTTACCTATTGACTTGGCGGAATTTCAACCTGCTGCCATTCTCACAGTATTAACACCAGGGTCCCCAAACTTTTCACGTAGATTTCACCTATCAAATTTTATTGGTTTGATGCCAGGGTTCCCAAACTTTGTGATGATTTTGAGTGACTAATGTACTCAAGGTTAGAAAAAGTGGGTGGGGCCACCAAAAGCCAATCACATTTCTTTCATTGTTTTCAGTGGGGAAATTTTTACTGCTGCCATTCTGACATGTTTAATGTCGGGGTCCCCAAAGATGGGTGGAGCCACCAACAGCCAATCATACTTCACATATTGATTTTTTTTGGTTTAAATTTAAAATGCTGCCTTTCTCACACTATTTATGTCAGGGTTCCCAAACTTTACACAGTCAGCCACTGGCTGACTACATATTCAGGGTTAGAACAAGTGGGCAGAGCCACCAACAGCCAATCCATTTTCACCCATTAAATTTCATTGGTTTATATTTAAACTGATGCCATTATTTAAGTATTAATTCCAGGGTTGTTAAACTTTCCTGAGTTAGTCACTGGGTATTTTCTGTTCAAAGTTAGAAAAAAGTGGCCAGAGCCACCAACAGCCAATCACATTTCACCTATTTACTTTCAATGGGAAAGTGTAAAATGCTGTCAGTCTCGCAATTTGTATGTCTCAAACTTTGCAAAGTTGGTCACTGGGGGACTGCAGTTCAAAAATAGGGCACATCCACAAATCACAATTCACCTATTTTATTTTATTGGTTTAAATTTAAACTGCTGCCGTTCTTTAACTATTAATCCTAGGGTCCCTAAACTTTGTAGAGTTAGTCACTGGGTAACTGCAGTTCCAGGTTAGAAAAGGGGGGCAGAGCCACCAACCACCAATCAGATGTCACTTGTTGACTTCAGTGGGGAAATATAATTTGCTTCCATTCAGACACTATTAAAACCAGGGTCTCCAAACTTTGCACAGTGGTTTTTACTATATAACTGTGGGTCCAAGGTTAGAAATGGGTGGAACCAACAACAGATCAGATTGCATTCAGTTACTTCACGATTTTCAACCCAACATGAAGTATGTTTTCAAACTTCCCTTTCTAGTTAAAATTTATTTTTATTCGTGTATAAAAAATGTCTTTGCTTTATAGACATCTATACACATCTTCTGTACACACTTCTCATGCATACATGAATTGGATTGTTGACAAAAGCTGCTATAACTAAACAAAAATATGTCCCCAGCACAACTGAATGTCTTAAAGGGATGGATGTTAATTATCTTTCTATACTTTTTTCCAGCAGATGTCTTTGGTAATGTAAAATAAAGACAAATTCATTTCAAGATCACTGGTTCTGCTGTGTCAACATTCTAAGCTAATAACAGAAAGAACAAGTAAAGTTACTATTGGACAGAATTAGGCACCTGAACAAAAGTGATCCTTTTAAGAGTACATTTTATGGATCCTCTTCTAACTCCAAATATCCACAGAGGAGATTGTTGTAGTTTACGTGGGTTATCCATAAATAGCAGGTCTTCTTAGAAAATACGTGGATGCATTTTATGATCCTGCAAACATTTTACATGGCTGTGTTAGAGTGTCAGTTTGGGAAGCCAGACTTTGTGACATACCTGAGGAATCTTTTTGTATGCTTGCTAAATAACATGTTACCTAATCCTAGAAGAGTGCCTACTCAATGGGATTCTGTCATAGCAGGATCTTAGTCAATAATTCTTAGTAACTTTTTAATTTCTGATTTGGTACATCAGTGGTGAACCAGCAAAATTCATAAAATAAAGGCAGCAGATCTTAATAAATTTGTCAGATCTATCTGTTGAGCCCTAAGTGATCATCAGTCAAATGGGGAATGCAAAATATTCTTTAAATATATTTGCACTAAGGGTCATTTGGAGAAGCTGACTTTTCATTTTTTCCAACCCAAATCAACTGTATAACTATGTAAATTATTATATTTAGAAAGTTCCTTATTTTTCTGAGGTTATGGTTTATATTAAATTCTAATTTTAACAATTTTCCCCCTAAACAGTTTCATTTTCTAAGATCTACCTACACCCCTGCCCTATGTTAAAAAGCTCTGTTTTGAATAAAACTTGCCTTCACTGACATGCTGCAGTTTACACATGCATTTATGAGTTCTATTTTGGTCATTTTGTCCCTGCAGTATGTATAAATTTATCTGCAGCTGCCATATTATAATGTGTGTATTATGCAATATTCATTTTGCAATTGGTCCTGAATTGTAATTATCGCAGTCACACACCCTTCATAAATCTATTGCAGACAGCAGCAAGCATTAGCTTGTGTACCTTTAGTAACAGCAAAATGTTGCCATTTATTCCTCAATATGAAGTATTTTTCTGTTTGATAATGGGTATTAAGCATGCTGCTAATTATTTTAACAATAAACCTTGCTGCAAGCAATAGTTTACCTTCTTGATGAACTGCATGTGATTGCTTTGGAAAATCCAGATGCTTGTAAGCAAAGTTTCCCTACAGAAGCTGCTAGATTGGCCTGAAGCAGAAGAGACATTCTTATACAGAAATGTATCTAGTCTTGAAAACTAGAGCAATGTTTTATTGCATCTGCTCGGTTTTCTGAACACCCCTTGAAAGAGGTGAAATATACCCTAGGATTTGTTTTCCTTTATTTTCCTATAAAGCTTTACTATGACATATTGGAGTAAGTCAGCACAATTCAACTTTTCCTTGTGTGCTGATTATTTTACATATTACATATTTTAGAGCTAGTTGAGACTACTCTGATCCGTGGGTTCTAATGAATAGTTTTTCCTGTGGCCATAATATCTAGAAAATGGTAGCATGTCTGCATAGTTTAAAATTCAAAAAGTTGTCAATAAAGCTTTTCTCTGGCATTGGTGTAACTTTATTATATTCTTCAATAGAAGGTAAAATTTTTCAGTTGGCCTGCGGATAAGCTCAGGCCAAGAATATGCCCCCTCACTTTAAAAATGTACAAGTTGTGCCAGCACCCAGAAGCATTGCTTCAGTCAGGGTGCATGCAGACACAACATATTTTAGCCCAAAACTGCATACTCGAGCAGTTGCCGGGAGCAGTTGCCGGCTGAAATACGCTGCTTGTGACTGCACCCGGACCAAAGCAAAGCTTCTGGGTGAAGGCACAACTTGCAGTTTCTTCAACTTTAGGGGTGGATTCTCAGTCTGCGTTTTATTGCAGGCTGAGAATCCACCTTGTGTGGCACTAGCATAATGCCACACCTGGCTGACTGAGAACTCAGCCTATCCCTGTGACATGTGCAGACACACATACTGGATTATGATGTTAAAAAGGGGCAAATATGCATTTTGGCACCAAAATTCACTCTGTGCTTGCACCTTGTCTGATTCTCAGTCTGAGTTTTGATGTGGCCATAGCCTAACACACAACATAGCTTTTCCTAACCAAACTTCCAAAGAAGGATTACGAAATCTTTTTACAACAGCATGGGTGTTTAAAGCAAGTATAACAGCCCATAATTAATTATAATTAATTATAATGCAGACAACAATTATTCAGCTGGTTTCTACACTAATAATTTACAGTATATGTTCAACTTATTTCAACAAAAATCCTCACAAACCACTTCGGTGGCATGCACTGTGTACCAGCTAGAGAAAAAGTCACTCTACTCCCATTGGTCCCATCATGTGTGCACACTAACAGGTAAAGCATCAGCCCATTAGAGTGCACACAGAAAGGATTTCTGGGCAAAACACTAACAACTATTTTTGCACTAAAATCCACCCCACGTGCACTGAAAGGCCAATGCTCTGCCTGTCTGTGTGTGCACAAGACGGGACAGATAGTTCATCCTGGTGTAGATATGCCAGTGGAGAAAACTTTATGCATTCCACTGGGCTAACAGTTTTTGTAAATGTTTCTAAATCTATAATATCAGGCTTTTCAATGCAATCTATAAGGTCCATGGCACATTATTTGGGAGAATAACAGCAGGGAACTTTGTTGTTTCCAGTGTTCCTCTGAACGTACTTGCCTGTAAAATTTGCCTGTGTAGCATAGTTAAGTCAAATCCCCAGTTTTCCCAATGCAGTAGTGGTATTTGTCATTTTTTGCAGAAACTTAGTTCAAATACTAGTGTGAAATTACTGTGTAACTTACATTAGCATCTTTTACTACTTACTGCCTTTGGATGATATTGTCTCTATATGAAAGCAGAACAGTGCCACAATCATTGGATGAGATAATTTATTGCTTTGACTTATGAAATGCAATAACGTTTTACGAAAGCATCTCCCAGAAATGTCAAGTCCCTCGAGTACAAGATCAGTAAATTGCATATTTTTTCTAACTGAGGTTAATGCTAATGGCTTTAGACATGATTAGCAGGATATCCAGTGTTACATATGACTCAGTATTCCTGGTCATTTTAGATCACACCCTTGACCAACCCAGACCATACTCACACCCTGATCTCTACCCTATTTAAACATTTTTAGAATCAAAGTCAAAGAAGGAAATTTCCCTTATGAGAGAAACCTGGCTTTCTCTCTTTGGATCTGCAGTTCAAAAGGCATTCTGTAAAGAATCTAGAAAATATATCAGAGGTTCAGACATACAAATAGGTTCAGGTTCCTCCTTGTGGTTCAAAATCTGTTTGGCCTTTTGCTTATAATTACAGGAATATAAAAACATGGTCAAGTTCTAGAAATGTCCAAGCCAATAAATAAGCACCCCTTCCCTTTACAAATTATTCTTCAGCTGGCCACACACTGAAAAATCCTCTGGTTTGATGAGGTTGCCAAATGAGTGGATCTTTCCACGTTAAGACCACCTTGTTGGGCGATATGGGGCTACTTCAATCATTTGGCTCTTAACTGGCTAAGGCTACCCCTTCCATTGTTTTTGCTACTCTGTGGGGAAGCACCAATGTTATAGCAAAGCAACTTGTTACTTTAAGCCAGGGGCCCCACACTTTTTTACTTGTGAGCCACATTCAATTATAAAAAGAGTTGGGGAGCAACCTAGCATGGAAAAATTCCTTGAAATGCCACATTAGGGCTATGATTGGATATTTGTTAGCCCCTATGTGAACTGGCAGCCTACAAGAAGTTCTGTATGGCAATACACCTAGTTTTTCTGCAACCAAACCTCCAAGCCCAGAATTAAAAATAAACAACAAGTTGTCTCAGAGCCACTGGTTCAGTATCACTGCTTTAAGCAATATATAAAGATATAGATAGATATATAAAGATATCCAGTAAAGAAATGTTTAAACTATGACATATATCTTTTCAGCACCCTACATTTTACAGTATACAGCCTCCATCAGCAAATGAACAATGCAGTAGTTATAATGACAACAGTATTCTGTGTAGCCCTGGCTTTTACAATTCTGCCAGGGTCAATTTGGTTATCCTAAGAATGCCTGGAGTGATAAATATCTAGTCAAGAAGCTGTTCTAAATGAGATAATCAATCTCTAATGTTTTGTTTCATAGAAGAGAGAGAGAGATCATGATAAAACAATGTATTGTAAGCAATAAACAGATAATACAGGGAAAGAGACTGAGTTTTAAGAACAAAGTAACATTATTATTTACAGTTGCAAGTGCTCCAAGGCTATGTATTGTATCAGTACAAAATACTATCCATGTAACATCTGTAATGTCTTAGTATTGTTCTATCTCTTACTGAGGAACCTGTAAATGGATGGGCATTTACCCAATGTTAATATATTAAATATAAGTTTCTATATTTATTTTACTTAACTTATTTTTAGGGTTGGCTAAGTGACAATAAGATGTAATTTGTAATTTAATGGGAACATTTAATTAAATTAAAAAATTGCTGTTACTGCTTTTACTGGTACTGGTCACACAGAATTTCAACATACTGTAAAAAAAAACGATTTCTGTGGAGATAGTTGCATTAAGAAACTAGTGGTAACTGGGTGACTAGAAGCCTTCGGCCACATGTGATGCCATTACAGTAAGATAGAATCACTACTAAGTAGTCTACACTAATGAACAGTTTGACTTTCTACCATCAAATGCTATGTTTTTGCCTTCAAGGATTTTCATTCTGAGTTAGAATTAGAAAAAATATCAACCATCTATTTGATAAACAGTGATTGCGTCAAATACATTTTTGTGCATCCTGGTCCAACACTGAGGTCTACACTTGCAAGTTAGTATTGAGAACAGCATGCAACATTTTGCCTTGGGCAGTCTCTTACTTTCATATCTTCAAAAGCACTTAAAGCACCGCATAAAGAAGTATTCAGTGCACTTTCTTAACAAAAGCACTAATGAGTCAGATAAGATTAAAGAGACAGCTGATTTTCTCTTCTTTCCATTATATCGGTCTTTTTGTCCTCATGTTCAGTGACCTAAAATTCTTCTCTAATGTTTACCATCTTCAAAACATATAGGAAAAAAATCAATTACTGCAGAGTAAAAATCAGTGTTTGGAAGCTGGCAAATATACCAGCTTGCTTATGGATGCAGAATATCGCACCCATGATTTATGTATAACAAAGTGCTCTCAGTCAGATGCATACATCCACTGTCATTCTTCTGCTGCAGATTTTAGAGACATGACTAAAAGAATATATTTTACTTTTAACTTAGGATCTGCACATTCATACTTTGCATGCAGACGGTTCTGTGAAACACACAACCGTGTCCAGTAAATGTGTGAAAAGATCACCTACATCTTTTAGACACCTAGGTGTTGAAACGATATGTGGGTCTTTCAGCCTCAAAGTGAGGTCCTTGTGTAGTGCAATGAAATTCTCATTCCCCCTGTAGATAAGGACTGTATAATGACTTCACGCCTACAAGACATATCCTTTCTGTGGAATTCACTACTCTTTATATTTCACCTGTTCTCTAACCCTAAAATGGGCCATTTTGTTTTTCTATAGAGAATATTAATAATGCAAAAAATTGGCTCCACCCTACCCTGATAAAAACCTACAAACAGGACCAAAACATTTAACACTACAGGTATCGGACCCCTTATCCAGAAACCTATTATCCAGAAAGTTCCAAATTACGGAAAGGCCATCTCCCATAGAGTTATTTCTTTTTTCTCTGTAATTACAAAACAGAACCTTGTACTTGATCCCAATTAAGATATAATTATTCCTTATTGGAGGCAAAACAGTCCTATTGGGTTTAATTACTGTTTAAATAATTTTTTAGCAGACATAATGTAGGAGATCCGAATTACATAAAGACCCCTTATACGGAAAACCCAAGGTCCCTAGCATTCTGGATAAAGGGTCCCATACCTGTACAAGTAGAAGTAAAGTTGAAACAGTGCATATTATGTTACATGTTATGTTATTATGTTACAGTGCATATTATGTTCTGTGATTCAGAGAATTCTGTGAAAATAACTCAAACATTCAGAAAAAAAAAATCTAAACTTAAATGGAATTTTAAAAGTGTACAAACAAATAAAGAGTGATGGTTCATGGATGAAGCTGCAAAATATCCTTTGGCACAGGGAGCAATATCTTGTCAATTTGGTAAAACCAAAGCAGCCTGTGTGTATGTCCAGTTAGGCAACTTCACATGCAAGAGCTAGGTGCAAGCACCCAGTGGTAAGTAAACGGTTTCCTGCATGTTTTGCATTTTGCATGCTGCCCCACTTTTGCAAATGACCTCTGTATATTTTTTAAGTACCAAAAAACATTGCTGGTCATGTAAGAATTATGTGTGTTTATGCCATAACTACTAATTATAATATATAATAATCTTTTGACACTAGTAAAAACACTCCAAGGGCCATTGGATAGCAATGTATAGCTCACTTCTGAATTGTTTCTCCATCGCCAGCCACACAAGTGCTTATCATATGGCTCAAAATGGAAGAATATTGACTTATTTTCAGCTCTCCCTTGAGCCACATACTGCATACTATTAGGCTGAAATAGAGCCACTCTGTCACCCACACGGAGCGGATTTTGGTACTGGAATGGATGAAAATGCATTTGCTATGCAGGAAACTTTGGGTGACTTTGGAAAATGGAGATCCACGTATGCCTTTCCACTGGCAATTCCCTTGGTGAAGTGCTGGTGGGATGCCATTTCAGGGAGATTAGTTACCTGCGTTTGCCAAGATTTACCACAGGTGACTAATCTTCCCGTGTGCCACTTCCCTTAGAAGTGATCAATAAGATTTTCATGATTTTCTCTGATCAACAGCCCCATGTGTCTTTTAAATTAGGCTACTGACCCATGCCTTAGCAGGGGGCTGCGTGTAAGAATGTCATATCTACAGGCATCAAAGAAAGTGATTAGAGTGGTTAGCCATCCTTGCATACCTAATCTCAACATCTTTGCTAATCTTTAATGGAAACATTAGAAAAAAACCACAGCACCATTGTGTTCTGTGCAGCTCATAATGAAATATCTGTGCCCCCCCCCCCCCCAGTAATTGTAATCACTTACCTGATACACCAGGCTGGTGCTGCTGTCAATAGAAAACTGCACCAGGTACATGCAAGCAAGTGATCATGTAGCAAAAAAAGCCATCTTTTTCACTCACATGCGTTGGCCCTAGAATAGCAAAGAAAGATGACGGCAGAAAGAATATCACTCGCTTGCAGGTACCTTGGCCAGTGCAGTTTTCCCTAACATTTTGCACCCCCAAGTGATTGTACCTTTCCTTCTTCTTTAAAAAGTTTTTACACTAGAGAGAACTGGGCCACACTGGATGAACCATAACGAAGCCTGATTAATAAATCACCATTATATGGTGAGATACTTTTATCATATTCCCTGATGGAGAGGATAACCGCTGCATGAAATAGAGTAGTTGTAGTATACCATGGGTAGATGCGTCATTTTTCTGCTTGCCTCCCTTCTGAGCTTAAGCTCTGACTCTTCACTTTACAGTGCATATGTTTGCCATGTTGTTTCTTTTGAATTCTCCATAGGCAGCACAATTTACTGATGGCCACCAAAAGTGCTTTTGTATTAAAGGGACAGTAACACCAAAAAATGAAAGTGTATAAAAGTAATTACTATATAATGTAATGCTGCCCTGTACTGGTACAACTGGTGTGTTTTCCTTAGAAAGACTACTATAGTTTATATAATAAAGCTTCTGTGTAGCCACGGGGGCAGCCATTTACAGGAGAAAAGGCACAGGTTACTTAGCAGATAACAGATAAAACCCCATTATATTCTACAAAGCTTATCTGTTATCTGCTATGTGCCTGTGCCTTTTCTCCTTTTTCCCAGCTTCAATGGCTGCCCCCGTGTTGACATAGCAGCTCATTTATATAAACTATAGTAGGGTTTCTGTTGCAAACTTACCAGTTTTACCAGCGCAGGGCAACTGTACATTATATTTTAATTACTTTAAAACACTTTCATTTTTTGGTGTTACTGTTCCTTTAATGAATATTGGTAGTTTCCTTTACCAAATACCTATTCTAGGTCAGTAAATGTGAAAGGTTTATCTTATGATTATAAATACAGTATTAAGGTGCATGAACTGCACAAGGCCATTATACTTTATTATCACTTAAAGGGTAAGTATATCAAAGATACAGCCTTTATGGGTATCTTATAGTTCTGCTGCTTTCAGTTGTTGCTAAGTGAGAAAACTTTCCCAGAAATGCCTGTTATTTGAAAATGCAGCATGTTCCACAGCACAAGCAATAATAGAGTGAAAATGTGACTCACTGAGAGGCTTGTCTGACCTCACTGGCTGGAATTTCTGTGTTCCTATATCAGATACTATGACTGACATCACCAGACAAAGACCCTGTTATAATAGTGCTTAGCAATAATTGCAGAGAATAAACAGATTTGCAGCAGACTGCTTCTACTTTGTAGGTGTAAGGGCTCTGGCAAATGGGGAGATTAGTCAGCGCAACAAATCTCCCTTGTTGCAGGCAACTAATCTCCCCGAAATGCCATCCCACCAGCTAGAATGTAAATCGCCGGTGGGATGGTATACGCGGCGCCGCGATCGCCGAAGTTGCCCTCGAGGCAACTTCTGTGATTTCGGTAAATCGCCGTGCCGCATATGCCATCCCACCAGCGATTTACATTCTAGCTCAGGGGTGTCAAACTCAATCACATAAGGGGGCCGAAATCTAAAACACAGGCTAAGTCGCGGGCCAAATTTTTTATTAATATACTTAGTAAGATACTAAGGGGTATATTTATCACAATGTGTAAAAAGTGGAGTAAGACATTACCGGTGATGTTGCTCATAGCAGCCAATAGATGCTTTGCTACTGTTGAAATCTGATTACTGATTGGATGCCTTGGACAACATTACTGGTAATGCTTCACTCCACTTTTTACACAGCATGATAAACATACCCCTTAGTCTTAGTTTCTATGTGAGGAAAATGGAAATTGATCAGGCTGGATGGTCAGACACACTCACCACATATACAGTATGTTGTAGCCACTCACACTCACACTACCACATATATGTTGTAGCTGGTGCAATGGCATTTTGGGAGATTAGTCGCCCGTGACAAGGGAGATTTGTCGCACGGTGACTAATCTCCTCATGTGCCACAGCCCTAAAAACAATGTAGAGAGGTAATTACATGTAAAATTAAGACATTGCATAGTGAATCTTAAATCTATATTCTTTCTCTAAATCTATATTCTTTCTGTATTAATGTCATTAGATAGTTACATACACACAGGAGTCTGTGGGGCTTTTGAAATGTTTTGCATATGTACAGTATGTATGCATATCATTGAGCGATCAAATAATTGTTATCTGTGGTAATTGTTAGTGATGAGCGAATTTGTCCCGTTTCGCTTTGCCAAAAAATTTGCGAATCTTTCACAAGAGTGCCCATTGTTATGTGATACATAATATGAAGCAACCTCTATATTTATCATTCACTTTCCTTACTGTGGTTAAAGCATATACAAAGGGTTCACTGATTACAAATTACTGTGAATGAGCAACACAGCAAATCCTGGTGCTTTAATTACCTTTTCTTGCTACTAGTAGTGAAAATGCATATGTGCCTCAACCACATTAACCGAATACTGCCAATATTATTTGTAACAACAATATTAGTAAACCATGACTATAAGAATATTACATATTTATCAAAGATGTTGTTTTGATGTTTTAAGGGGACATTTCACCTTCCCAACTATTACGGTTTTCAAAAAGTACAACACAAATCATCAGCTTTTCAGCCTCCTATAAATTATTTATCATTTTTTAAAATGATTTAGTGGCCAAGTTATCAGCTAATGTACGCCTGTGTATGGCCACCCTAACTCTTGTGAAGGTAAAGTGCCCCTTTAGGCCAATGACACGTTGCTGGCATTTTTTAGCCTGTGTATTTCTGCCTGAATGTGACCTTGCAGCCTTAAATGTGCATTTTCAGGGCAAAATCCACCTGTCACTGACAGAAACAGACAAATTCATTCAGACTGCATGGCCATGTTTGAGTGTTTGTATACCAGCTAAAGAGCTCATTCTTAGAATATGTTCTGTATGTAATGGGCTTCAATGCTAAGAAAGCATTGGGGGGGGGGCGCCCCCCACTACTACTGCTGTTTCCCGCCTTAAACCCTTCTGCCTTGCTGCCCCTCACATTTGGAATTCCCTCCCTGATGTCCTCCGGAGAGAATCCTCCCTCAGTCTTTTTAAAACTAAACTTAAAGACTACCTTATGGAGCACTCGCCCAGCACCTGATCTGGAAACTGGCACTTATACTGTAATGTCACCCACTGTGACCTATAGCACTTATATTTGCCTATTTGTGTCTGTTAGTTACCCCTCCCATATAGATTGTAAGCTCTACGGGGCAGGGACCTCCTTCATCTTGTGTTTCTGACTCTTATTGCAACTGTACCTTGTATTTATTTGTATTTATTGTTGTACTTTGTATTTATCCATTATCTTTAACCCCCCTGTCTGTATTAATGAATTCTACTGTACAGCGCTGCGTACATAAGTAGCGCTTTATAAATAAAGATATACATACATACATACATACAAAGCTGCTTTAACATTTAGTAATTCTATTTCTGTGCTGATTGTACAGCAGTGATCCCCAACCAGTGGCTCGGGGGGAACATGTTGCTCACCAACCCCTTGGATGTTGCTCTCAGTGCCCCCAAACCAGGTAGTTATTTTTGAATTCCTGACTTGGTGGCAAGTTTTGGTTGAATAAAAAAAAGATTTACTACCAAATAAAGCCTCCTGTAAGCTGATAGCTGATAGGCTGCCTAATAGCCAATCTTAGCCCTTATTTGGCTCCTCCATGAACTTTTATGATGCTTGTGTTGCTCTCCAAGTCTTTTTAGATTTGACTGTGGCTCATCAGTAAGATCCCTGCTGTACAGTGACATCCCCTACATGACAAATAAAATATCTTTTAGGACCTTGACAACCATTGTTGATCTTGCAAATTGCAGCCTCAGGGGTCCATTAGAATCTTAACTGGTATAAGTATTTATCACCAATTAGAATGTTAATGACTATTACTTTAGGGGTTTAGTTTTGACATGCAAATTTAACTACTTTTATCAGTAATCCCTAATCTCCTCTAGCTCATGCTGTTAGTTACAGATGCTTTTCCCCTTTATAAACTTCCTTTCACAAATATTTAATTTTAATTTAGAGGTATTGCACTGTTCCCAGAGAGCTTGCAGTCAATATTAAAAATGCATTTTGTTTTATCAAAGTAATTCTTACAAAAAGCAGCTTTTGTAAACTATGCTTTATATGTAATGCTCATTTCTCTTCCATTTTTTTCGTTTGTTATATAGATTCAGGTAGCAGGAAACAGTAACATGTTAATGGTAAAGTCCCACTGGGCTTAAGTTTGCCTATATGCAGCCGATTCTAACAATAATACTAAGTGGCTCAGTTTTACGGTAACAGGAGGGGGAATGTATGTATACAAGCCTCAGTATATATATAATCCCCAGGCTATCTTAGCTAAAAGCCAAATGCAAATGAAGTGATAACAAGCTCACCCCGTAAATTATGTGGTCCGGGTGTATAAACCCCGGACCCTCCACCTCCAACACACGACTATATGCAGCCGATTACCTTAATTCATACAATAAATGTAGGTTTTAGTCTATGGGTTGTTCTCTCCTCCTACTATAAATCAGAAGAACAGCATGTTATGGGCATCAGTGGATCTTGCCATTAGTCTTACCTCAAATAATGAAAGTATAATTTTGTCTCTTTATAAGATCCCTGCCTCACTAGATCCCTAGTCCTCACCTTAAGTATGCAGTGCAATTTTGGGTCCCAGTCCTTAGGACAGACAGTAATAAACTAGAAAGAGTGCAAAGACATACAAAAGTACAATGGCTCACCAAAAACAAAGGGGTAAAAGTTCATAAATCTATCACAAAGTTAAGAGCAAGACTATCAAGGTTGGGATTATTTTCTCTAGAGAATAAATGCTTGAAAGGGGAAATTATTACTCTTACAAATACATTAGAGGACACTATAGATAGATAGCATCTTTTTCACAAAAAATAAAATTAAGAACCAGTAGCCTTTTATCTTGAAAATAATTCTTTTCCCCTCTGAGGCAAAATGTAGAAGCTTCAGATTGTGTTTTTCCCCCTTCCTTTGCATAGAGTTAAGGTACACATTGTGATCTTCTCCCAACAAGCCCACATAAGGTTTGGTTCTAGGGCCAAATGATCTAATTAAAATGGTGGGCATAGGTGTCTTCAGAGTGAGGACTGCATCAATGAGCCAATGCGGTCCTCAATCAAAATCAAACCTGCCTTATCAAGATCTGGACAATTTAAGGCCAGCTGCTGGTCAGGTAGGCCCGTTGAGGGTGCCCTAACATGGGCAGATAAGCTGCCGAATCGGTCTGAAGGACCTGAATCGACAGCTGAAATCTGCTAGTGTAAAGCTGGCCATACACGCACCGATAATATCGTACAAAACCTCGTTTCGTACGATATTCGGTGCGTGTATGGCAAGTCGGCGAGTCGACCGATATCGCAGGAAGCTGGTGATATCGGTCGACTCGCCAATCGGGCCAGTTACAAGATTTTGGTCGGGCGCCATAGAAGGCGCCTGACCAAAATCTGCCTTCAGCGCTGAATCGGCAGAAGGAGGTAGAAATCCTATTGTTTCTACCTCCTTATCTGCCTGTTTCAGCCCTGAAGGTTAGTGGCGGATCTGACGATCTTTCGTGCGACCGATGGTCGCATGAAAGATCGTCAGATCGCCATGTGTGTGGCCACCTTAAGGCTGCCTTTAGGTCAATTTGATGGACACGTTTTTTTAACCTCATATATTATCTACGCTATATGCATTTTGTAATCTAAAAACAAGAAATAAAATGTCAGTTTTTTAGATACTAGTAAAATATTATTCTACATTAGTTTGAATGTGTTGGTAAAATATATTTTCACGGCAAAGTTATCTAAACATATTTTTCCTGCTGCACTGACATTCTTGTGATAGTAGCCTGGTATTCTGTCATTCAGCTTCATTCAGATTCAGCTGAGGACTATAAGTTTTGTTTATTTCTCTCTATCACTGTTTAGTTCTGAAAAGATTTGTATACAAATGCAAGTACTTGTCTAAGTGAGAAGCACAGAGAAAAGGTTAGGATTCCTTGCAGATTTAAATGCTTAAAGTGACTAGTCTCATGGGGCTGCAGGGGAGAATCCACGTGATTGATGATCAAACCACACAAAAAGCTCTCTTGTCATTGAGAATAAACAGGCAGCCCATTCTAAGTATTCTGGAATTTCTTGTGATGATATAATTATATCTTCACAAAGTTGTCATCACTGCAATTTGAAATCTTCTCATATTCCCTAAGATTATTTTATGATCTGATCTATCTCAAGGAGTGGCTGAATGGATATATCCGCAAGATTGCACTGCAGCTGCACCTATTCATGTTTTTTTTGGAATTACACGTAAAATAAGCAACACATTTTTTTATCAGCCAAAAGGGGTACACAGTGCACAAATTATGGTTTGTGTGCAATGATGGTACTTGGCAAAATTAATTGACAAATCAGTGCTAAGGGTTAAGCAGAATTAAGCTTATAGTGTATGGCCACAAGTAGCCCTCTGTAGCCCTCGTCAAAAAAAGGAGCATCTGTGTGCCATAGCACTGACCTAATTAAGTAATTTTTTTACTTTGAGTGCATAGAACCAATTATTGGTTTCAACTTTAATAGATACTTTATGGCAGGACTATAAATTTCCATTGGTCACTTTACACAGATTACACTAAGAAAAGATTGTTGTAAATCCTCAGCATTGTGTGGTGATCAAAATATCTTGTGCACTACAGCCCTACACTCACATTTTGAAATCATTATAAAAACAAGATGGGTGGGTAGAGTGTGAACAAGCAGCTGAGCCCTCACACACTTACTGCTAAGATTCCTGACAGGTTCAGAACATATGGTCCTTCTGACGAAGTAACCAGTTGTTCATCTGATACTTTACCTGGATGGGCAAAAGTAGTAAGACAGAGCTGGCTCAAACCAAACAGTAAATAGCAAGTATTAGGCCAGTGCTACACATGGCAAATTCTTAGAAACACAGGCTGAGAATCAGCCACCACGTTCAGGCCCGGATTTGTGGCAAGGCCACAAAGGCCCAGGATGAGGGCAGCATAAATTGAAGGGTGGCATGCCGCCCAGCCGCACATAAAATGGGGTCCCCAGAGCATTGGCGATCCTGGGGTGGGGGGGCGGTGTATCAAGGCACATATTAGATATCTGGGAGATACTTGGAAGAGTTAAACTTGATGGATGGTAACAGTAAATTTTCAACCCAAATTAAGTATGTAACCAGGGCTGTATTTAGGTCCATTGCTGCCCTTGCAACCAACCTCAGCGGTCTCCTTCCACTTGGCAATTGGTGCACACGCAGTAATACAGTACAGTCTGTGCATGAGCCGATCACAAAAGTCAGGACTGGATTTAGCTGAAAGTGTCTGGCGGAGGGTTGGGAAGCATGTTTTTTATATAGGCAGCTGAGGCCTGCCTTCTAAAGTTGCCAACCTAGCAATGGGCCTGCATAGAAAATACCACCCTGTATGTAACTATAAATTACGTATATTTGTCAAAGCATATAGGTAGAGCACTTAGACTATATTTAAGCATTTAAATACTAATACAGGTATAGGACCCGTTATCCAGAATACTCCGGACCAAGGCTATTCCCGATAAGGGGTCTTTCCATAATTTGGATCTCCACACCTTAAGTGTCCTAAAAAATCAATTAAACATGAATTAAACTCAATAGGATTGTTTTGCATCCAATAAGGATTATTTATATCTTATTTGGGATCAATTACAAGGTACTGTTTTATTACTACAGAGAAAAAGAAAATCAGTTTTAAAATTCTGAATTATTTGATTAAAATAGAGTCTATGGGAGACAGGCTTTCCGTAATTCGAAGCTTTCTGGATAATGGGTTTCCGGATAAGGGATCCCATACTTGTATTGTTACTTTAGATAGTATGTAGGAAAAGTACACTCCAAAATCCTCCTGCTACAGTCTGATCACTGTTTTCTTATTAGTGTCCAGAACTCCAAATTGCTTTTACTTCACATGCATAACCTTCGATTTAGACCTACTGTGAATATGAAAGGGAAGAAAAAAGTGAATAAGCTTTGATCTGAATGTCTTTTAATCAACATCACAGTAAATGTCTCTTTTGTTCCCAAAGGCTAAATTTGGAAATGTGCTCCTGTAAGCACTGCATGCCATTAGATGCATAACAATTTAGAACCAGGTTTACTTAACCACAGTAGCATAATGACACACTTAATGATTCTCCAGCGACACAATAAGCCCTCCCAGTGCCTCCTTGTCATTGATATGAATGGAAGCAGCCTGTCAACACCTGTGACACATGGATTTATGCTAATGCCCTATATATTGAGTGCTTTGGTGCTAACAGCCCAGTAGACCTAGGCTATGTACAATGCGATAGAGACCGTAGACTGTAAGCTCCACTGGGGCCAGTACTGATGTGAATAATGTATTATTTCCATAAAGCACCGTGGAATGTGTCAGTTTTGTACAAATATAGGATGTGAAGGGTCACCAACCCCAGTATAGTTTTTTTTTAGTTCTCCCTGTCTTAAAACAGGTGGATTATCCAGTGTCTCAATTCTCAGTTAATCTGACAGATGCTCATTACTAATTATAGAACCAACTGTGATGCTTAACCATACTCAGTTGGGGGTCTAATGTTGCTTACCTCTGTGCCAGAATTTGTTTTGTTTGCCTTTTATTTTTTTATCTATACATTTCCATTCTCCCCTAGGATATCACAAGTGTTCATTTTCCTCCACCAGGGGAGAAAGTGAAGGGTGCAAAAGCACACATATCCCTGCCTGACCCTCTTAAATTGAGTCCGCAGTGGGTGGATAAAGGGAGGATATACACACTTCTGACTTTTTAGGAAAAAAACCATAAAAACTTGACTTTTATAGGAAACTGACAATAAAGTGAAGATTTATCTACTCCTTGTCTGTATTTCAGCCACAGGCATGATACATTTTGCATCTGTGATTAAGGAATTCAAAGTGCTTTTATTATTATTATCGAGCTATAAAAAATATGTGAAACTGTTATAGCATAAATGCAAGGGACAATTAGGGTTTAAAATTTAATTTGTAATGGCATAAATCATTAAAAGGGATCAAAAGCATGTCCTGTATGTAAAGAATTTGTAATTTCATTGTGTTTATTTTTAGAAGGTAAATCTGTTTAATATACAAATTTTATTTATGTGTAACATACTGATGTAACTCTGTTAAACCACCAAACCATTTAACCTAAACAATTGTTGAATTGTCCCAAATAATTGTACTTACTTCCTGCCACTGACTCAATCACATGGAATTGTCTTATTTCAAAATAGTACCTACCTACAAAATTTTAACTTCAAGATCTTCTTTGTGGTTTGATTTATGACATATTTCAATGCAATCTTGGCCAGAACCTCAAAGGCTTGATTGTTTGCTTACAACCAATTGTTACACATGGTTTAAAGTACACAAAAAACATTTTCTTCCCAGTATAACCATTGTAGTACAGCAGCCACACCTACTGTATAATCTCAACGAGGAAAATTACAGCTGTACTTCTCCTTGTGATACTAAAATTCAGGCCAATGTAAATGTTACTAAGCAGTAAAAAAATATTCCTTTCATTCTAGCAATACAAATCTCTGACAACACAGAGAATACAACATATGCAAACTTATATGGGTTTGTGTTCTTCAGAAACATTATTTTATATTAAGTTAACATTTGTCATTAGTACAGATTAGTGATGTAACTCCCAAAAAATGTTTTCTGGGTCCACCCCGCGGGCATGGGTTCTGCTTCCTCCATAGTTACGCCACTGGCACAGATTATATGAATATATAGGCCTAGTCTTGTTTAATTAAATGCGTATTTAAAGAGCGTTGGCTCATACATTTCTATTTCATCATCTGTGATATAAGGAGGTGTACATTCCTTATTCTGTTCATTGTTCTCCCTTCCCACAGCAGAAATGCTGCTGCAATGCTGGTAGTACAATTATTAGTTTGTCTAGTAAGGAGCAGAGTTACATTTAGTACTAGCTGGTATAGGAAGGATAAAGTGTTTGGTGCCAAGATGTAAACAAGACAGTAGTTGCCTAGCAAGCAAGGCTGTGCACATCACTCCTGATTTAATGTAGGAATTCTATCAGAATACACTAAATTCATACTAAGCCCTCTTTTATAATATAGTAATACCTCCACCACTTCCCTGCAGGCCAAGTTAATCTGCAGGTATTGGCTCCAAACTCATGTATTATGCCATTAGGGCTACTGCACTTCTTCACTGAAGTCTTCAGGCCCTGGGTGAGTGAAATGCAGGTCTTACAGATCTTCACACTCCTTCCCCACGCGTCACCAGGCATATGCACGCCACCACGCTTAGGGGGTGAGATGGTAGAGGGCGAGGGCCAGTGTCATGCACCTTGGGACTTGCTTCACTCATTCCAGCACTGATTTTACTGAACTGCTTGCTACACAGGATTTAATGAAACATGCCATGTAGTATTGTATTGCGATCTGCATGGGATAAACATGCATGAGGTGAGATATCAATCAGCAAGTGTTGGTGGAATAGTAAAAAGTATCTACAAAGTTATTGGTATATATTAATTGAGCACACTGCACTGTCAAAATTATTTTAAAAAACTATATATACAGCAGTACACATAATTCATATTCCACATTTATTGAAAACTGGACACCACCCATGGTAGTGCCTAAAATGACATCCTGTAACTGTGCACAACAGACAGAAAACAAATGTGAGTCAGTGCTGGACATGAGAAAGACAGCTGTGAGTTCCCCAGACTGGGAGACGTATGTGACTCATTACATGTTCTGTTAAGGCTGCCCAGTAAGTAACTGCAAATTCATTTTGTGACTCATGTGTAAAAGACACTTCCAAACATTTGCTGGCACTCAGTTCATTACACTGTTGTTATTATTATTACTGTTAAAAGGCAGAAAATGCCCTACAAAGAAAGATCATATTAATCTGGTCTGATTGGTTAGGATGACTAGACTATTATTACATTGTGATTTAAGACTTTACTGCTTTTCTATTCATACAGGGAGACGTGGCTTCAGCCTCCATCGTAAGGGCTGATGGTGTTTCTAGAAATTTTTCTCATTGCATTGGCCTCTTTGTCGCATTTCAGCCAGGGAAAGCTTTCGAGAGTAATGGGGGGGGGGGGCCATGAGCTTCTATTACAGTCAATAGTTACCAAAATGTTTTAAAGGATAAATGTTTAGCCTTAGTAACAAGTCCAGAGCTAAAGGTAGTCAAACTACACAGGAACCACAGGAATACTGTCAGATTGTAAGGATCCGGCTCTTTACCCATATTTAGCCAGTTACAATACATTGCACTCTGTCTTGAGGTTTTTTTCGTTACAAATACCTGTTTAGGCAAACTTACTGAGATTGACAAGCTTTTTCGGCATGAAACCCTGTGTGGTTAGTAAACTCGTGTGGGGTTTCCTTTATTATGCCTGAGAATGAAAGCGTGAGCAATTATAAATGGGCCCCTCTTAGCATTCACCAAAGTTTATATTAGGGCCAATACAGTTATAATGGAATTGTATCTACAGGAACATAACCATGTTAATACATATTTTCACTTGAAGGATAACTCTACTATGACTATGAATAGGATAAATCTACTTTGAATTGCTTCCTAAGTAGGGGTTAGGGGGTACATTTCGCATACATTTCACTACCAATTTGCACAGGTGCAAATGAGTCCCAGTTTGTTCCTTAAGGTCCCCATGCACTGGCAGATCCCCCATACATTGGCGACATCGCCAAGCGAGCGGATCTTCTCACCTACGGGTGGGCGATATCGGGAGAATCCAGGGTAATTCGTTCGTTTGGCCCTGGGGCCAAACAATCGAATAATAATGACGGCAAACGAGCCGATGCGGTCCCTGATCCGACTAGATTTTCTAACCTTCCCAATCGAGATCTGGCCGGTTTCAGGCCAGACACCGGTCGGGCAGGACCGTCGGAAGTGCCCATAGACGGGCTGATTAGCTGCCGAATCGGTCCAAGGGACCGATATCGGCAGCTACTATCGGCCCGTGTATGGGTACCTTTAGTCACTAAAGGTAAGAGATTAAGTAGCAAACTGGTGCTCATTTAATAACACTGTGGCAGTAACTCAACAAAATCCCTGAAAACATTGTTTTAAAGAGGAATCAAAAATTGAAATATGAACTGATGGACTGCAAGTATATATATACAGTATATATATATATATATATATATTTATATATATATATATATATTAGTTTTATTCTGAATGCATTTGTATAACATGCAAGTTGACTGAATTTCAACAACTGAAACCTTTCGTAACCAGTTCTACATAGTACATATTATAGCTTATGCCATACCTAAATCATTATGTAATTACCTTCCCACACTCCAATTTCTTGTTACATATAATATTTTAATATGCAACATATGCCTTAATTATAATTACTGGTGAAGACTGATGCTGTTTTGAATTCCTGTTTCAGTAAGGTCACAAGTAAATGATTCCACTTAAATGTAATTAACATTCCAATGTTGTAGGCATTGCCATCAAGACAGTGTAAATAGTCCAGTATTAGCTCAAAAACATTTAACAGAGAAACTTTTGCAAATGTTTAGCAATCTAAACATTGGATGATATCCATGTACCCATATCCATATACCTAGAAAGCAATTCTGCTTCCAAGTCATTTTTTGACTTTATGCCTTTAAAAAATATATTGCCAGTTTCTTACAAATATTCTGTATTTCCACTTCATGTATTCCTGCAGCAAATCTACTAAGTTTATAGGTTTATGTTGCAGCTTTAACAGTGTCAGTATTATACACAGACATATGTTCAGTCCTTACAATCTGCCTTTCCGAATTCCCATGCATTCAGGCATCTTTCAGATATTAATAAGTCTAGGTAAAAAATTCAATCATCTGAAGGCTTCACTGGCTTGTGGTCCGCTGCTAATGGCTCGGCATTCCCTTCTATGTAATGTGAGCTTAAGGAACAATTTAAAAGCACTGTGTTATATAATAACTATTCCTCAGTTAGCTAAATTAAAAATACAGAAATGTGGTATGTTCTGTTAAGTTTTATATAAAATCTGCTAGATACAGTAAAAATCAAAATTAGAAGGTTAAAAATGTTGCTTACATATATGGCAATGGCCACAGATTTTGATTTTTTTAGACTACATCAGAAACAGATGTATTATGTACCTCATGGGAATCTGGCACTTATGCTTGTGACTGGGTTTATTTTCATAGCTAAAACAGATGACCCATTAGTAAGTGCCAAACCAGGATGCTACGTGTGTCATTCAACACTTGATTCTGTTGGCCTAGTGATATTCTCCAAAGCCTGGGGCCATCCATATGTCACCATAACATACTGCACAGTCAAGGATAGCACAACTGTTACATTACAAATTATTGGCAAGCACATGAAGCCCAATTAGACAATCAAAAAGTCAATATATTAATTTTTCTGTATTCTTTCTTGGTGTAATGTTTTTATATATGTGTAGCTATCCAACCAATCAGGCCAAAAGGGAATCACATGTGTCATGTGCACTCATACTGTGTACCCTGGAATAGCACACTGCACATGCACATTTCTCTGGAAAGTCAAGTTGCCAAGTGGACTGTATCTTATGTGGTATGATGCTACTGTACAAATATATTAGTAATAAAATAACAGATGAATTAGGTGATTTTGTGGAGATGATGTTGTAGGTTCAATGTGGTAAAAAAAAACAATGATTTAAATGAATCCATCTGTTTTTTGTTTCTAGTGCAATAAAGGATTCTTAAATCTTCATATAAGGAAAAAGCAAAGTCACTACTCTTCAGTAAAATGTCAGAGTGATATTTGGCAAAGTAAATAAAAAAACAAATAAAACTACATGACATGTCATGTAGCTTAAAATGTTGTGTTATATAAGGAACTCCCTGGTGCCCACTGTCCATACATTTTCATGAACTAATCAAGCAGAGATAATTTAACAGAACTTGTGGAATGATGTTCCATGCTTGGGCAGGTGAATTGTGTCAAGAATTTAATACAAACTAAACACTGAACGTTAATTGTCTAAAAATATAATCACAGTATAATAATTATCATTTTGTAGATTTCAAAAGATACAATGATATTTTATAGAGATATAATGAATATATTTAACAAACACTTCTGTAGGAGTTAGTCCACAAAACATGTGCCTGGTTTAATTTTTGCTACTGTATATACCAAGCATATTGCTGCACCATATAACCTGCAAGTTTTATATATATATATATATATATATATATATATATATATATATATATATATATATATATATTATATATATATATATATATATATATATATATATATTTAGCCACTCAAGAGTTTTATTTTCGTAAGCATAAGGCCAAGGTAACACGGGACGGATTGTCAGTCTGTGGATAAGCGCAGGGGCTGACAATTCGCCCATACGTTTAAAAACTCATCTAGTTGTGCCTGCACCTGGAAGCATAGAATCTGCACTGGTGCAGGCACTTGTAGTCAATATCTGCCAACAAATGTGAGACTAATCCACAGGCTGACAATCTGCCCTGTGTGACCTTGCCCTAATACAGAAAACAGTGTCTCTTTGTCAAAATTGCATAAGCAAATGAGCTTAACTGGTATTTGACACAATTAAAGTTCACTTGTCAGATTTATCAGCTTATGTTTTGTGTGAAAAACAGGGAGGGCGTTAAACAGAGAAGTGCAAAGACCTTGGGATGTGCTAATGCAAGAGTCTTGTTTTCTTAGCCTGGTTCTGGCAATGTGAGACAAATTCCACTGCACTGTACCTTGAGTGTTAACCTTTGGATGATTAAACAAATTGAATTTTTATTTTATTTTTACTGTACATTTCCGTGCATAGGATAAAATGAAGACTGAGTGGTAGATTTATTGTAGAATGAACTAACAGTCAGGATATTTTTTTAACAAATTGACACATTTACCATACCTGAGATAATGTGCCATATACTTCTGTACTTATATACTTCAGAACTGTTAGTAGTAGGATGCAATTCTGCTCCATAGGGTGTTCAACACTTCTGATCACCTGTCCAAATTCTGGTTCCCTATTGAAAATTTGACAAGGGTAAAAAAAAAAAAAACATTCCAGTGCAGAAAAATGTTAACAATATTTTGATAAATTGTCCACTAAGTTTACTGTCTCTATTAATTCAGCTAAACTGTTTTGCATATATCAAACTGCTGTACAGCTATTATATCATTATAAGAAATGCAAACTGCAAGGGTAGTTAATGCAATGCATAATGAGTCTGATGGTACATGGGGAGAGTAGTCAACCATGGTTAGATATTCCCCCCCAAGATATTCTCCCACCGGCAATAAAATGAATACATACGTGGCACTTTGTTTTATTAATTTGCTCAACATTTCCTAGTGGAGAAATGAGAACTTCAGGTGACCTCCAAAAATGAAGGGCTGCGTATAGGTTTTACCTCCAGTGATTCACTTTATCATCTGTGGAAAAGCATTCAAGGGAGATTTGCTGCCTCTTGTAGACCAGACTTAACTCCCTATGTGCCATTACCATAAGACTATGTAGTATACAACAATATGCACAGATGCTGACGGATAGGTGCAGAGAAACATAGTCTTTAGAGTTATTATTATATGATAAATCTATATATAGTTATTATTCAGAAGGCAAGCAGGTAAAGCATGAGGTGTGGGTTGAGCACAGTGGAAATTCTGGTGGCAGTGCATTAAAGTTGGTGAGCTCTGGAAGGATAGTATAGGAAAATAACATAGGTATTTATTACAGGAATGGTTAACATGGGAGTAGCTGGCAAGCTTTACTAAGAGACTTTTTTATGGAACAATTAACATTCTGCAGTGTACACAGTCTAATAGAACAAGGTATTGATTTTCTTAGAATAAAAGTAATAAGGGAGTGAGAGGTATTTCTGAAAAGGAGAAAATATAATTGTATAGTAAGGGTCAATGACATTTGAGGGGCTTTGTTAAGTAAAGGCATAATGTGCATTGCAATGTACTATTGAGGGCTCTGCAGTTAAAGGCCAATAATTGAAAATAAATGATGAAGGGAATAGGAATATGGTGTAAAAACTAAAAATTGTCAGATTTAAATAAAATGACGTAAACACATCTAGTTGAAGCATACTTTATGGATAGGTGTAGAAAAGTGGAACTCAGAAGAAAAACTATTATAAGGGAAAATAATTTGTTCGTCTCTAGGGTAAAATGTTTCTGAAGTGGAGGAGTGAAGGAAAAAATATTGACATATAAAGTACTAAGAAGATGTAAGATTGCCATAAATGGGCAGATTAAGTAGGCAATTTAGCCCCTTCAGACCATGTTGGCAGCTTCTTTGTCTGTGTATGGGCCTACCCCAACTGCCTCCACAACAGATATCTGACTGTATGTTGTCCAGATATCTACCAGGCAGGTTTGAAAATCCCATCAGGCGAGGATAATAATGTCAGGTTAATCTGGTCTTCTTCCTACGAGCCTGCATAGGCCTCCTTATGACCTGATGAATGGCCCAGCGGCCAAACTAGTTTACAGTGTGAAGAGAGTTAAACTGAAAGATATTTCTGCAACAGCTTTGCATATGTTAATACTCTGAACTCAATCCCTTACTGTACAGACAACTTCTAATTAACTAATCTATTCAATAGCTTTACAGTCTGTCTCATTTCATACAAAGGTCAACACTGTTCAGAAAGTTATATAAATACAAACAAAAAAAATATTTATTTTCCTTGTATGTAATGAATGGGGTGGGGCATTCTTTTTTTCAGTATTAGCTATAATCCAAGCAATGAAGTGTACGGTGATGGAAAGCAACAGGTTAAGGTGACCATATACCATACACCTGCAATATCTTCATGCTAGAAGGTGCAGTGATTTAAACAAAACATCTGCCCTGAGCTTCTTATTTTTATAAATGACCTCAGCCCAGCTTACACTTCATAGTTTAGCCACTAAAGTGAATTATATAGATAAATGATAAAGTTAAGATGTGTTTATGGAATGGCTGATCACAAGGTCCTTAGTACCAATGACATTTTGAGTAAGATTGATGTTGCCAAAGGGGTCGTTATAAAGAAATACAACATTGATAGCTTTTCTGGGTAATGAGGTCTTGATCTGTCATGGCCACTTACTTCCACCATCTGAAATGATCTGCTGGAGCCCTGACTCCACATTTATAGTAATTAGACTTCTGTTTCCTGCCGAGTCTTAAATGCCAAAGCCATAGCTGAAGGTGCTTCCTGAGTCTGCAGCTGTGATTTCTAGGAGGAGGTGGAATGTTTTGCTTTTCCATTGTGATGATGATTGAGGGCTTAGGAGTTCTGCACAACTCCTCAAGAGCAGAGATTTGAAAACAATAAAGAGGCAAAATAAACACACCATGCTCCAAATTCTTGTCACTGGGCAGCAATGCTTCCTTTTCAGCAATTTGAAAACTTGTCGAAAGAATGTAATCAGTGCAATTATATAATCACAACAACATCTGCTACTGAATAAAGATAGCAGCCCAATAACACAGAAACAACTAAAGAACTGTGCTAACTGCATCTCATGCAAACACCACAAAATTATTATTTTTTATTAATGACATTCATAAAAGTTTTAATTGCACTGTATAGGATTTCTGTTACACTGAAGGTCCAGTTTTCATTTTTGCAAATCTTTAAAGTACTGTAGTTCCACTTTTCCAGTATTGTTTATCATGTGGCCAGTTTATCCAGGTAAAATTTGAATGCAGGTTTTAGAAAAGAAAATACCCGTCATTCTAATTCAATCGTTCAATTAGCCTGAATTGGCCCGATATCGTCCATCTGTAGGTGGGGATATCAGTAAAGATCCGCTCGCTTGGCGACCTCAACAAGCGAGCAGATCTTAGCGTGTATGGCCACCTTTACATAGGCAACTTCAGGAAGACCCTCTATCAGATTATTATCTGGTTCAGTATAGGTAATGATAGGTTAGCTTGAAAGTTAGCAGTGATAACTGACACTGGTAGAGACAGGCTCAATTTACTAAAAGGCCATAGAAGTCATGTTTACAGAGTACAGCACTGAATGGTGTTGTGTGACACTTTCCTATCTAAAAGTAAAGCCACTTTCCCATCCAAACAGAAAAGTAAATACCCTTGTTCTAAGTAAAATGTATCTTCCTTACACTTGTCTTCATAAATACAAATATGATACATTTCATATTATCTGAAATCTTTATTCAAGGGATATTAAAATCTAGGTAGAAATGATATATTAAATAATATAATATTTTATATTAAATATATAATAGGCAGAGATGCAGTAATGATGCATTACAACACTTCAGGAATTCAGCAAAGACAAAATTTACACATTTACTGATGGCATGCAGTGTGCAAAGTGCAATAACAAGCACAAGGTGCCAGCTTTTTTGCACTTTGAATCTGTGCTTCCTTCAAAAATATACTCTTGGCAATTTTGTATTCAAGTGTGTGGAGGCACATAGGGGTTTCCTCTCCCCTCTCCCTCTTACTATCCATCCCATAAATATGTTTGATAGTGTTCGAAAAGCAAGAAGAAGTGAATTACTTAACCCATCCATATTAGTAGTAATCTAAACTCTACAAAACCTTGAATGACTGGAAATGTGGCTTTAGATAAAGGGGTGAAGGGGAAACCTTTAGTTGAGGTTAATATAAAAACACTAACTTGAACATATCTCTACAATTTATTTTGATTCTTATTTCAACAAACTGATTTGTGCACATTTATCATGTCAACAGTTTGTTAAAGGAAAACTATACCCAAAGAATATATACTTAACCAACAGATAGTTAATATCACATTAAGTACCCTATTAAAGAATCTTACCAAACTGGAAAATATATATCAATAAATATTGGCCTTTTACATATTTTACCTTGAGCTGCCATTTTGTGATGGTCTGTGTGCTCCCTCAGAGATCACCTGACAGGAAATAAATCAGCTCTAACTGTAACAGGGAATAATGTGGGAGTAAAAGACACAGCTCTTTCCATTAATTGACTGATGTGACATAACATTTATGTGTACCCTTGGTTTCTTTGCATTCACCGTGCATGAAATGATCCCGGGGGCGGCCCATTGTACTTAAAATGGCCGTTTTCTATTAAGGATGACCCAATGGCACATACGTCTTAAAAAATATATTTTTATGCAAGTGGTTTATTTAGATGAAGCAGGGGTTTACAGAGCTGTTTTATGATATGATATTTATAATATGAATCTGATCTTTAAAATATTGCTAAATTTTCATTTTTCATCTTTTCCAAGTCTGATTCTGACTTACTAAGCATGCAAGCCATACTATGAATACAGTAAGCCAGTTATGTGAGTAATCTCTCTTGTATACACCAGTGCAGTAACTTACACCTTCAACTAGCTTATGAGACTGTGTAATTAAACCATAACAAAGTATGGGGCAACCTAAACCAATCAGCTGACTGGTCATTAGCCAGGCCCTCTTGAAATTCTCATTAGCACTGACTTTATATTCTTTTAGCATAGTAAGTCAGCAGAGGTCTTGTTATGTTCTTTTCTCTGTAGAATAATTCGCATTTTAGTGCCATTTTAATATGCAAGTTACAGTACATATGATTACTGCGTTTTATATTTGCAATTTATATTTAGAATATTTATAATTTTTAAGACAAGGAGCCTTGGCTTCTTGTACCACCCTGTTCATTATTGTCTAACAGTGGCCCCTAGAAATAACTTTCTTGTTTAAGCTCTGCTTATTTAGCTTATATTGCTCTCACAAATATTCCAAAAGCAATATACTTCCATGTTCCCACGGTGTATTTAAAAGCAAGACTTTTAATAAGTATTACCTAGAAAGTAATTTAATGGCTTAAAAGTCCATGTTGAAAAATATGTTTACCTTTTTTATACTTTCCTTACCTTAGTAAGGCAAGTCTAAAAACTGTCTGAACCTAAAAGATTTTTTTTGCCCATCTCTATATTGCATTAATCAAGATGCTGCATTAAAAAGGGCTCAAGCTGGAATGATTAATACTTTACTCTAGTAGTATTCCTACTCTCTTGTCTCAGGGGGAATCTGCTCTTCATCCATTGCTACCTGTGAGTGAATCATCGGTGCTTTCCAACAGTGACATATGTTCTTGTTAGGCAAATTGACTATGAGTGGGGGTTTGGGAGTCCTTGAGTCTTTATAATGATACCAGTTCTGAGTGTTATTTTCTTCACCCTGTACCTAATTATTCCTGAATTGCACTACGGTAAGACAATTTATTGTTAGTGAAAGGACAAAGATGAAGCCAAAACCTACACATATTTATTATCATAGGTAAACGAGTGCACTTACCCTTAGCAACCAATAAGATCATTGCTATAAGTTTTTTATTTGTAGTAGTTAGTTTAAAACTGTTTGCTAATTGGTTGCTTTGGGTTCAATATGTTTAATTTTGCAAGGTAGCTTGTTCAACAAATGGGGAAAGACAGAAAAAAAAATTGTGCATCCTATCCTCCTGATTACATCTAAGAACAGGAATGAAAATAAATGCACTGTGATTCTTCCTTTCAATTATATTACTGTATATGCTTTGTATTTTTATCCTTATTTCTTAAGTGTGAATTTTGCGTATAAAATAGAAAAAGCCTTATCTTAAAGAATCCGAAGGCTTTGATTTTTGGGGGGACGTCAGATGGAAAATTAGGTATTCATGGAATGTGACTTTTCAGTACCGGTAACTGTGGGGCTAAACTTCCTTGAGCAATGAAATAAAAACATTTCCTAATTTGATGGTTTCCATGAGAGTATGGCTATCTCTTCAAGATGTAGAAAGTTAACTCTGCAGATGTTTTCTGAAAATGTGATTATATATATATATCATATATAAATACTAATAGCAATAGAAGAAATTTCCTGGAAAAATTTGTTTAAATGAAAATGTGTAAAAGTCTCAAGAAAATGTGCAAATGTCTGCATATTTCCTTCTTCAATGTTTTATAAATTGATATTTATTTCCAGATTCCTAGATTTTGTTTTGAGTTTCCAGAGAAGACCTCAACTTGGCTGTGATAATGAAACAAAAATAAAACATCATTTGATTTCACTTCAGAAAAACAACAAATCACTCTCTGCTGAGCATAAAATGTACCTTTTAAGCAAGACTTTCAAATAAATATGCCTGCTGAACCATTTTCTAAAAATATTTCCTGTCCAGCTAGGAATATTGTTGTTTTTCCTTATTATGACTCATGGCCCTGGTACAGAGTCTGTAAACAGCTTCTTTGTCATTCCTATTGTGGAGGAAAAAATGGAGCCAATTAGCATATTGTTATCACAGATGCAAAGTTTACTTTCGATCACTGCAAAAACGGATGCAAATAGCATTCTAAAAAAAGATCTTACTTGCAAAGTAGAATAACACAGCTTGATGGAAAATGTACTAACAGCAATAAGCTACTGTCTTTAACAGAGACATTTACCTTATTTCTAAGTTGCAATTACATTCTATGTATTTTTCTTCAACAGAGAGTAAAGTGTGAGTGTATAGAATAGTATGTGCAGAAAGCCCTTCTCTTCTGTTTATTTGCATATGTAGGAGCTGCCTTATATATGTATGTAAATCTTTATTTATCTAGCACTAATACTGTTACATGTTTACAAATAGAGAGGACTAGCATTACAAAAAATAAAATGAAATACCATGTGCTAATAGACATAGTAGGAATGAGCCTCCAGCCATGTAGAGCTTAAAGTAATATTAATTGCTTGTCACATAAATAACAACATTACATCTAACCTCTAGAGCAGGGATTCCCAACCTTTCTTACTCGTGAGCAACAGTCAAATGTCAATGGACTTGGAGAGCAACACAAGCATTATCAAAGTTCATGGAGGAGCCAAATAAGGGCTAATATCGGCTATTAGGGGCCTCTATGCACCCTATCAGCTTACAGGAGGCTTTATTTGGTAGTAAATCTTGTTTTTAATTAACCAAAACTTGCCCCCAAGTCAGGAATTCAAAAATAACTACTTGGTTTGGGGGCACTGAGAGCAACATCCAAGGGGTTGAGGAGCAACATGTTGCTCACAAGCTACTGGTTGGGGATCACTGCTCTAGAGGTATTAGACAACACTGTTTTACAGACAAAACTGATGCCACACCGACCCAGTTGCAGCTATACATGAAAAGTGCATGAGAATTCTAGAGAAGTGCCATGTGAAGGTCCCCTTCTGCTAGTGTTAAGCACAAAAGAAGATACCAGGAAAAGAGTCTTTAAAGGCACAAGCCTGAAATGTCTTCCTTCTTTACTCTCACCATCTAGAACCCTTCTGCCACAAATTATCTCAGTCTGTCCCAAGCCTGGGGCTAGGTATCAAAGAATGAATAGGCTTGATAGGTCACCCAGTAAGACTGCTTAATGACAGTGTGTTCCCCTTAAATTACTTCAAGTAGGTTAGAAAAGCACAAAATGAATATTTCTGTTAGTAATAGCCACTGGGATCAGAGATCAAACTGTGGAATCCATAGGGATTTCAAGCATTTCAATATTTTTTCCCATTTTTAACACTTTCCTTAATGTAAGCAATGTTTTCCTAAAGAAAAGTAGAATTGTACAGCATCTTTCTTCATGCTATAGCTTTAAAAAGCCTTAATTGGTACAATAAAGAAAATGATCATCGGTGTATGCTACAAATAACCCCGTATAAGTGAGGAGAATAAGGGCGAAGACACGCAAGGCGATTAGTTGGCGCAACTTTTTAAAAAGTCACGGCAACTTATCAGCGTAGCGGAATTTCGCGGGCATTTAGTCGCAGTGACTTATATTTTAACCTATGGCAGAAAAGTTGCTGCGGTTAGTTGCCGTGATGGTCATTTTAAAAAGTTGCGGCTAATCGCCCCGTGTGTTTTCTCCCTAAAGTCTACCAAATATTACAAATGGAGGAGAGTTCAGTTATCCAAACATTGACTGGAGTAATGGGGTGGCTAAGTCAGAAAAAGCAAGTAGGTTTGTAATATGTTAAATGACAACTTTTTATTTCAGGCAGTTCAAGAACCTACTAGGAATGATTCTCTTTTGAACCTGGTGATATCTTATAATACTGAACTCATCTCTAACATTTGTGTTGGTGAGCATTTAGGGATTAGTGATCATAGTGCAGAGACAACTCTATAAGGGAGTACCTAAAACACTACATTTTAGATGTGCTAACGTTGTCTGTAGTAGTGAATGAATTTGGATTTGCAGCAAAATTCCACATTTCCCCACGGTGAATTGTTTTGTGAAACTGCAGCAAAAATTTGCAGAGAAAAAATTCACAGAGACAAAAAGGTCGCTGAGGCAAAAAAGTTGCCAAGACAAAAAAGTCGCTTAGAAGGGTTGAACTTAATGGTCTGGTATTTTTTTCAACCCAACTTAACTATGTAACATAGTTACATAGTTACATAGGGTTGAAAAAAGACCAGAGTCTATCAAGTTCAACCCATCCAAGTAAACCCAGCACACCTAACCCACACCTACCAATCTATACACTCACATACATAAACTATATATACAACCACTAATACTAACTGTAGATATTAGTATCACAATAGCCTTGGATATTCGGATTGTTCAAGAACTCATCCAAGCCCCTCTTAAAGGCATTAACAGAATCTGCCATTACCACATCTCTAGGAAGGGCATTCTACAACCTCACTGCCCTCACCGTGAAAAACCACCTACGCTGCTTCAAATGGAAGCTCCGTTCCTCTAATCTAAAGGGGTGACCTCTGGTGCGTTGATTGTTTTTATGGGAAAAAAGAACATCCCCCATCTGCCTATAATCCCCTCTAATGTACTTGTACAGAGTAATCATGTCCCCTCGCAAGCGCCTCTTTTCCAGAGAAAACAACCCCAACCCTGACAGTCTAACCTCATAGCTTAAATCTTCCATCCCCTTTACCAGTTTAGTTGCACGTCTCTGCACTCTCTCCAGCTCATTAATATCCTTCTTAAGGACTGGAGCCCAAAACTGCACTGCATACTCAAGGTGAGGCCTTACCAGGGACCTATAAAGGGGCAAAATTATGTTTTCATTCCTTGAGTCAATGCCCTTTTTTATACAAGACAGCACTTTATTTGCTTTAGTAGCCACAGAATGACACTGCCTGGAATTAGACAACTTATCTACAAAATCCCCAGATCCTTCTCCATTAAGGAAACCCCCAACACACTACCATTCAGTAGATAGTTCGCGTTTATATTATTTCTTCCAAAATGCATAACTTTGCACTTATCAACATTGAACCTCATTTTCCAGTTTGCTGCCCAGTTTTCCAATTTTGTCAAATCGCTCTGCAAAGCGGCAGTATCCTGCATGGAACTTATAGTTTTGCACAATTTAGTGTCATCAGCAAAAATAGAAACAGTACTGTCTATGCCCACCTCCAGGTCATTAATAAACAAGTTAAAAAGCAAAGGACCAAGGACTGACCCCTGCGGTACTCCACTAACCACACTGGTCCAATTAGAAAATGTTCCATTTACCACCACTCTTTGTAATCTATCCTTCCGCCAATTCTCTATCCAATTACAAATATTATGTTCTAGGCCAATATTCCTCAATTTGATCATTAACCTTCTGTGAGGTACTGTATCAAACGCTTTAGCAAAGTCCAAGTAGATGACATCAACTGCCATTCCAGCATCGAGGTTCCTGCTCACCTGGGATGAATCCCATCCTGTCCTGGACCTTTGTTTACCTTTACATGTTCAAGTCTCTTTTGAATTTCCCCCCGAGTGACCCATGCGTCAGTAGCTAAATTACTAGAACTGGGCATATTAAAAGGGAAGCCTTCATTAGCTGGCTCCTCAGATGTAACTATGTAACATTGACTTGAACTCCAGACAAGTGCAATGTTCCTGAACCCCCCCCCTCCCACATGGCAGTTTGTACTGTACATTTTTACTTTTAGAGTGAATCCCATAAAAGAATCTGTATGCACCAATTTAGACATTTATTTGTGAAAAGGTGCAAATTACATATCTTAAAGGTCCATACCTCTAAAAACATACTGATACATTTATTAACAAAGATAAATTTGTCAGTTTGCCAGTCAAACACCATTCTGCTTTTTTGACTAGGTTTAGCTTTGCAGTAGGGCTGATCTCTAGCACCTGTCTGAATCATAAATCCTTGATGGAAATTGTAAGTGGGCATTAAAGAGCAAATATACCCCTCTTTTTGACATTTTGAGCTTTTTTTATTTAGGCTTATGTAACATCTGAACTTCCAGAAATAAATATAAATGCATTTTTGTTTTACATAAACATACCTGGTTTCAAAGATTAGAGGACACCATGATAATAACTCCAATGAGCTGTTACCTAAGATCTCTGAGAGTGTAACGCAACCCCCCCCCCTCAGTTTTTCCCATTGTAAATCAATGGATTCTAGGACTTGAAACTCTCTGTTTACCATAGAGGGTGGTGCACAGATTCTCTGGAAAGTAGAGAAGTCCCAGAATTCATCCTTCAAAATGGAACAAAGGTGGGGTGTGCCCGTGTGCCAGAGCCATTAGTCTTTTAGTGCTAATTCAGTCTCAGTATGAACAGTGAAACTGCTCATTAGGGGAGTACACACATGGATCATATTTTAATACAGGCCAAAATGTATGTTACATTTAAACATTAAAATGTGAAAACACCATACACTGGTATTATAGTGTACAATTTTATATAAACTACAAGTTCTTTAAATACAGAAGAAAAATGTAAAACTAATAAAGGCTTTGTGTATTGTATATAAAAATATCAGCCTGGGGAGCATCTTCTCCAGGCAGCAATAAGACATGGCTGCTGTTCTGTACACAGAAGAAAAATGATTTTCAGTATTTGCTGAAGTCAAGGGAATTAGTATTTATGAGTTGTTTTATGCAGTGGAAACAGCAGGGTTTGGCGTCAGACAAGATGAAAGACCCAGGAATCTTTAGATGTATTGGGCACTTAGCGTTTGTATGATGAGTGAAGCTAATTCAAAGTTTATGACAGGAGCAGGTGCAGTAGAAAAGGGCAGCCAGTAAAGGAAAAATGTCTGGTTTCCAAACACACAAGGGATGTGTTACCATGTAATTCTTTCTTTACCTGAGTGATCTTTATGGCAAGAAAGACTTACTAGAATCTCTACTGTACTAGAACTTTATTTCAGTGGGGAAACAAATGTGGTTGAGACAAGGACACACTGTGAATAAACTAAAAAAATGTAGTCCTTGACAATAAAGCACCATATGGTATACCATACCTGGTATATTATCTTCTCCAGTACCGCCGCTCCCTATACGCAGAGTACGCAGTCTGCGTAGGGCACCAACTCCCAGGGGGGCACCATCCCAGCTGCTCATTATAACATACCCCCCAACAATGTCCAGCCAGTTTTTATAGCGCATCCCGCTGTCCAGGATAGTTCAATCAATGTCCTGCATTGACCTATCAAGCACAGCGAGATGTGCTGGCTGTACCCTACCGTCGACTTCTTCTGCTGCTTTGCAACTTGTGCGGCGGTGACAGGCCCTTTTATAAGGTTGTGCCCTGTGGTACATGTGACGTCATACGCATGGGGTGCAACCTTATAAAAGGGCCTGTCACTGCCGCAAAAGGAGCAGAGCCGCAGAAGAAGGAGTGGCTGTGTACGGGTAACGGCGGGGGTTACTGTGTAAGGGGGGGGCTACTTCTGTAATATTTGGGGGAGGGGGCACAAAAGTAAATTTCTGCTTAGGGCACCCATTTGGCCAGCAGCAGCCCTGATCTTCTCTGTCTAGTTGGTGGATAATGTAATAAGCATTTTACGCTTATACCTTGTTAATTTATAAACACGTACAGGGTAGGACTGGGGGGTGAAGGGCCCACCAGGGCTCCTGTCCCAGGGGCCCTGCAGGTGCCCCCAGCCAGACACTTCTCCTAACCCCCCTCGCAGGGCCCCCCTCCTGACGTCCTCCTCCGAGTATATAAATTTGATGCGTCAGGTGAGGAGCGGTCGGGAGGGGGAGCACCGGCATGGGTCGGGTCTGGGCCGCCGGGGCCCACCGGGATTTTGCCCGGTGTCCCAGTCCGACCCTGAACAGGTAAATGCTTATCTGTTGTCCAGTGTTCTAATTGGGTACAACTGGCATTGTTAACACAGTTTTCTAAAAGTTTCCAAATGCTTTGAACATTACTCATCTGCCCCTTAAAGAGATACTGACACCAGAAATGATTTTTTTGTGTGTCTTTCATAACATTGTCTTTGCATGATATTTGTAATTTTGCCTCATAAGTATTTGCCCAATGTTCCTCTATAAGGGGGCTGCCATATTTGTGCAGCAGGAGTCTGTTAGCATTAGAAACTATAACTAACAGGTTAAGAAGGGACAGTCAGGTAGGCAAAACATTCAGGTTTAGGAGCTTCAAGTTACAATTACTTACAAAAATAGGCCTGTCAGGGAAAAAACAATCAACATGCCCTATAGGGAAATTTTAATGTACATTAATACCTTCAAGAGTAGTTTTTTAGTGTTAGCATCAATTTAAGCCCATTATCAGAGTATCCACATCACTGCGAGACTGTGTATAGGGTCACTGTGATGTATCTGGCATCAATTTAACAAACTGTGCCAGCGATTAAGAGCAGTGAAGGTGTAAAACTGCAGTGTGAGATGCAAGGCAGGGGCAATAAAGGGGTGAAACTATAGGCTGTGAGCAAGGAAATATTCTGCACTGCAACACATAGGCTGTTGGCTACATCCTTGAAGTATACATGGTAAATTATTTCATCACAATTTCCTTGCTTAAGAATATGTAATGTGTATCTTAATAAAACAGCATTCAAATAATGCATACATACTGTATATTAAAATAATAAACTACTGTGAAATATAAAATTGAGTGTTTCCTGCTGATATGTACATGTTATGCTATTCCTTTATGTTTGTGATACCCATATTATCACCATGGGTGGGATAAGGTTTCAATTATTGATGTGGCTGGTGGCAGATAGGGAGTAGCCTCTCAGCTTCCTGAACTTTGCAATTTATAAAGGTCTGTTTTTGGAGATTTGCTTCTTTGCTTAGTCAAGTTACCATGCACACCACCCTTCCTTTTTGGTACTTCTGTAAAAAGAATCATAATTTTGACATCTCTTGTTTAAAGACAGTGTTTCTGGGAAGACCCTTCCTAAATGAGTCACAAGTCTCTGAATGTCTCTGGTATTTTTAGTTTACACTAGACTATTATGACATATGCAGTAACTGAACAGATCTCATTTGAGTTATTTAAAAATTCGCTACAGTTGTGATTGGAGTGTTCTAATCTTTTTATTGATCTTCTTGTTATCCCTGGCAGGACATTGTTACATATTAGTTACATATACATAGTTACATAGTTAAGTTTGGTTAAAAAAAAAAGTCTATCAAGTTCAACCCTTCCAACTGGACCATAAACCTATACTGACCTATCACACTCAAATACATAAACCATATATACCAACATCAATACTAACTGTAGATTTTAGTATCACAACAGCCTTGGATACTATGCTTGTCCAAGAAATCATCCAAGCCCCTCTTAAAGGCATTAACCATGAAAAACCACTTACACTGCTTCTAATGATAGTTCCGTTCCTCTAATCTAAAGGGGTGGCCTATGGTGCACTGATTGTTTTTATGGGAAAAATGTACAGAGTAATCATGTCCCCTCGCAAGCACCTCTTTTCCAGAGAAAACAACCCCAACCTTGACAGTCTAACCTCATAGTTTAAATCTTCCATCCCCTTTACTAGTTTAGTTGCACATCTCTGCACTCTCTCCAGCTCATTAATATGCCACAGAAACCGGGACTACAATGCCAGGAACCCCCCAAACCCCCCAGAGGGCCTATGCCTAGAGTGGCAGCTTTAGGTGGGGGACGGCCCTCAGGTGAGGTGGGAATGGGTGTTTAAAAAAACAAAAACCCCCTCCAGCCACCGCCAGATGATACCTGGGCAACCAGTTTACCAGTTTAGTTGCACATCTCTGCACTCTCTCCAGCTCATTAATATCCTTCTTAAGGACTGGAGCCCAAAACTGCACTGCATACTCAAGGTGAGGCCTTACCAGGGACCTATAAAGAGGCAAAATTATGTTTTCATCCCTTGATTCAACTCACCCCATGGCAGCAGCGCCTGGCAAGGTACCAGGGGTGGCAAAAATCCCTGGTAACTTAAAGAGCACAATATAAGAGAGGCTTGGGCATTCTCTTGCTCAACCTTTGACTGCGCACAAAAAGTGTATCCAAAGGGAACAATGTACCTTTCGTCTGGTCAGTGGCAGGACAGGGTTCCCTTGCACTTTATAGTGCTGCATACTATGCCTTGCATCTGAGTCACAAGTACAAGGCGCAATAGATGTTTTATGAAAAGGCACAAATGCTTTGTTCAGGTTATAGGCCAAGTGAGTGGATAAGTGCTGTTTAGAGATATATGAATGGCCACTTGGGCACTGGCACTGTATAATTATTCTGTCAAATATCCCACCCATTAGCCTATAAATGGCCACATTTAAGTGAAAACAGCCAAAGATCAAACATTGATTATATTACATTTAAATACTACATTACATGTTAAAATACTACAGAAAACAGAAAATATAATACATTGAAAAAATTATTATAAAAATATTTTCCCTCTTTGTTCATTAAAAATTTCCACAATTTGCTCACAGAGGCCTATACCCATACTATTAACATACATTTTTATTATGAGATTATTTCATCCACTTACTAGAAAAAAACGCACATTTTTAAACCTAGAAATAAAAATAATATCAGGTTTCACAGGTCTGTTTTGAATCACAGCCAACTACAAATGCCTGGCAATTAAACAAACTGCATGTCTATTTGGCGCTCTAGGGCAAGACACTGGGGACTAAATAAGTATCTCTGTTTGTTTTCCTACGAGTAACTTGACATTATGATACTGAAGTTCGTTTAGTTCATGGTCTCCCAACTTGACTGATCATTTGCAGATTTTTGTTTCATGGCTTTTCTGCATTATTTTACTGCAGTTATCATACCCTAAATCATTATTTATAATTCTTATAAAGTATATTGTAAGAAGATCAAGAATATCTTCTGATGCTCCTGAAATGATGACTTAACATTAGTCAGGGATGGTGGAATTTAGCCTCAAGCTGCTTTCCACTATAATTTGATTGTGTGCTTACAGTATTCTTATATGTTGGATAGATGAAGGGCACATGGTTAATGCAGTAGAAGTAGTGCTCTTAAACCACTTTTATGTTGCAGCTGCTTTGGGCATGGATACTGTATTTTTGATTAAGGGGTAGCGATGAGCAAACCTGACCGTTTCATAAAAAAGTTAGCAAAACCGTGGAAAAATGCTTGAGATGGCTCTTTTTTCACAAAATACATCGGAGTCAATGTATTTTGACATATAAATAATGTATGAGTTTTTGTAAGTATGTATTTTTGTATGTAATCTGTATGTTTGATGTATATATTCTGCAATTGTACAGTGTCGCAGAATATGTTGGTACTTTATAAATATAATGTTATTTATAAAATAATAATCTTGTATTGGACACATTTGCTTGTTGTTTATTTTGAATACGTTTTAGAATTCCAAGATCATGCATTATACAAAAGAGCGTGTAACTAATTATAGCTGTTTATGAAGTTGTTATTTTGCCTCATGGTTGGCTTAAATATGCTAACAAAATCAGAAAAAAAGTATCATCAAAATACCATATAACATAGTTGTATATTATATTATATTACTATGTATTTTGACACTTATTTACAAAACCCCAGTATATTATACTGTGCAATAGAAAGGTTGCATACACCAAACATACAAATACTAATCAATACAGAAGGTATTGATGGCCCTGCTCAAAAAAGTTTTCTCCCCTGTAATTACATAAACAAGCGCAAGTTATGTGCAAGTAAAAGCTGATCAGAGCAAGTAATTAAATGTTCTTTGATCCCCAATTATACTTTACAGTATGTCTGGCTGGAGTGCTTTCCACCTGTTTAAGGGCAGTGATCAAAGCAAGAATGAATAATGCATGAATAATCCTGAAGAATCCTATGTAGAGGCTATTACCAGACTTTAACCCCTTATTTATGTACTATAGTGCTGTGTTTCATAATATTTACCTCAAGCACCTCTAATTTATAATGAAATAGAAACTGTGTAACATAATGGAATTTAGCTTCTTGCGTATAGCAACAATAGAAGTGCTGATTAGTATGTGCCTGGAAGTTGTAAACAATTTTAATATCTGTGTCTCTAAATTGGTATTTGTTTATCTGAGCATTTCAATTAAAATTATTTTTTTATTTAATCAGTTTAAAGAATGGAAAAGGAGAGAAATACCAGAGTAACACTGCATAGGAAATTCATTCTATTAAAAAGCATTACACATTCAATGAAATAGTGTTTTTTGGTTACTACCAAAAAAATACCTTTTCCTAAATAGTAAACAGAAACTATTACAGCCTTAAGTATAGAGGTATGGGATCCATTATCTGGAAACCCATTATCTAGAAAAATACAAATTACAGGATGGCCATCTCTCATAGACTCCATTTTAAACAAATAATGAACATTTTTACAAAAGATTTTCTTTTTCTCTGTAATAATAAAACATTACCTTGTACTCGATCCCAACTAAAATATAATTAATCCTTATTGGCGGCAAAAGATTACTATTGGGTTTATTTAACGTTTAAATTATCTCTTAGTAAACTTAACATATGGTGATCCAAATTACAGAAAGGTCCCTTATCCGAAAAACCCCAGGTCCCGAACATTCTGGATAACAGGCGCCATACCTGAAATAAAGGTATATTTAAATATCTATATTAAAGCTCTCATTTTAGCCAAGGAAACACACTTCCCTTATGTACTTTAACTAAGAGAATATGTATAGTTATGTTTTAATTTAGTATTTAGTGCTTTAGTATTGGTTTGCCATAGCCCTTGGTCACACACAGCATTTTGATCACATCTCCTATTGGTGGTGATTTACTTATTTTTTTTACTTACCCTACATGAACTGATTGCGAAGCACCATGGGACATCTGACACCTGTTATTAGTGCTCATGCAATTTTAAACGTCTATAGCTAGTTCCCCGACACAAAAGATACTTCCCATTTAAGTGACTTTAAAACAATATGTAATAAATAACAGTATTTTAACCACTGCCGTATAGTTATGATAGAATCTGATAGTTGTAGCTGCACCCGGACTCATTGCTTCGGATTGGTGCAGAATTCTGTGGCTGCACCCACAACTATGAGATTCTTCAAGCGTAGGGGCAGATAATCGCACATGTAGATTTTGAAAAAATATTTTTGTTAGTGTACAACCAAGCTTATATTCAAACAATAAAAAGTTAGATTTGTCCATTGACGAAAACAAGAAATATCTTCTAGTTGAAGCTAGGATAACTTAAGTTGGCCATACACGCACCGATAATATCGTACAAAACCTCGTTTGGTACGATATTATCGGTGCATGTATGGCAAGTCGGTGAGTCGACCGATATTGCAGGAGGCTGCTGATATGTGGGTAGCTGCCTGCTTGGCCCTGCAAACAAATAGACAATGGATACATTTCATTGTTAATGGCTAACATTTTGAAACCTGAAGCAGCAACTCCTATGAGCATATAGGCACTCAAGGATCTCCACAGGGGTCAAGAAGTTTAAAACTTTATTCAAAGTTACATTAAAACATGAAGCATCTCCATAAACCTTACATGTTTATAGCCCTAGGGGCACTTAGTCATAGGCTAAATGTGATAATAATATAAAATAATAATATAAAAAAAAACATATAGGACAGACTCCTAAAGAGACAGTGTCTATCCCTATTATATAGTATACAATAAATACAGAGATGAAAATAGCTCAGCTGTTACCTTCTGGAGCATTAAAACATTATTTTGCCTAGTCTTGCACTTAAGGGCAAATGCCCATACCTGGTGCACTCTTAAGGTCCCCCTACACAGTAAGATCCGCTCGCTTGGCGATCGGGTGGGCGATATCGGCGGGCTTGAAGTTAAAAAAAAAAATAATCCGATTACCGGATTATGTAGGCGGCAATGGGGCAGTCGGTTCGGGGACCGTATCAACGAGCCGACGCGGCCCCCGATCCGACTGAATCTTTTAACCTGGCCAATCGATATCTGGCCAATTTCAGGCCAGATATCGGTCGGCCAGCCCGCTCGTTTCTGCCCCTAAACGAGCAGATAAGCTGCTGAGTCGATCCAAGGGACCGATATCGGCAGCTTCTATCGGCCCGTGTATGGGGGCCTTTACCTTCCAATTTGTGCCTGTATGTTACACATAATAATAATATAAATGACATGCTTAGTATTACAGTTAATGTATTGTTTAATACGATACAGTTTTTCAGTGGCATATGCAACAAACGAATCACCCATAGTTATATACGGACACGTAACACATTGCTTGTCTCTGCACCCAAAAGTGCCCTTATGTTCTAACCAAGTAGGTGTGGTTTTGCATTGGTCTTGGAGACAATATTACATCCTGACTCCAATATGGCATTCAATTTCTCATCTGTACGAAGTATAAGAAAATGTTTAATAATTTACTTAATATGCAAAAACTGAGGACTGTATGTTAATACGCACAGGTGTATTGTGTTTAGATGAAATCCTCTTCTGTTTACAGAAAAGAGAAGCATGTGGGGTAAAAAAAGCTTTTTTAAAGGCTTGTATAAACAAATGCATTTTGAAACCCATCAAAAGCAATCCGCCCCTCAGTTGGCATGCTTCTGTAACAAAAGTATCAAAATTAGAATATATTCGTCTTAGGCGCAAAATATTTTTTCATATCAAGTGTCTGGGATGTGAAGAGGTTGCTTGTAAGATGGTATTAGCAGCACAACTATTTCTACAGAATGAGGTAGCTATTTCTGTTCCCATACCTTCCAATCTGATGTCTAAAAAGTTAATATGAGTGAGGTGAACCTTATGCTGTATTCATTAGTATTAATGTATTCCACACATTTTTAGAACAAGGCTTGATCCCCCTTCCCAATGAAAAGGAGATCATCTACATAGCGTCCATAAATACTGAATAGATTTCCTAAATGGGTTGCCATCAATATATATGAAAATATGTTCCCACCCAGGGGCGCTTCTGCCATTAGGCGAGTTGAGAAACTCGCCTCAGGCGGCAGAAGCGCCTGAGCGCCAAAAAGCCGCTCCTGGTAACTTTAAGAGCCGAATTTCCGTTTTTTAAACTGGAAATTCGGCTCTTCTAGTGCAGAGAGCGCAATTGCGCTCTCTGCACTAGCGATCTCACCGCCCCTGGACCCGCTCCTGCGCTCAGAAGGTAAGTGGGTAAGTGGTGAAAAATGGCTGTCATAGGGTGCACAGCTTTCAAATATTCACCTGTTGATTGATCAATTACTCCCTGAACTATTTATTTATTCAAAAAGGAGACCTTGAAAATTCCTCATAGGATTCTGTTTACATAATGTATAGGTATCTTTGTCTGATAACTGTCTTTCTGCTTCAGCTTTACATGTAGATTTATCCATTACCAGAACTAAGCCACCTTTATTAGCAGACCTGATGACTATAGAGTCATCTTTTTTTTTTTTCAAACCTGCCCAATCGATTTTTTGACCACTAGATGTATGATCATTTGGTGCCCACTAACCTTATGAAAGTTTGACAGATTTGTTGGATCGCACTGAAATTGGTCGTAAAAGAGAGAAAATCGTTAGATGTATGGCCAGCTTACGGCTGGATTGTTCCACTCATTAAAATGTTTTGCTCCTTGCAATCTGTACTAAATGCATTACAGCAATTAAATGTAATAATATGATTACTAGATCACTAAACAATGTAGGCTGCGCATAGATAATTAGTATCACTGAGTGACACAACATGAGTAAGGTTTTGAGTGATGTTACAGAACCATGTTTATTTGAAAGGCTTTTTATTTCCAAGAGATTGATAAATACAGCTGTATGGAAATAGTTCTTGGCTATTCCTCTTTTGTCATTGTTAAAACCACTGTTTTAAGACTGTAGAGAAATTTATCAAACTCTGAATTTCACAATTATAAGCCACATATTTTTTATTTTCGTAAAATAGTATAAGTTAATTTATTATTATGTTTGTATAAACAATTTGGTAATATTTAGTGGCTGTTTTATTTGCTCTAATTTTCTTTAGTTAAACAGAAAGTCAAAACGCTTGGAAATAATGGTACTCTTCTTCCCCAGATCAATGGGATCTGTTCTACCCATGTCATATTGAGGCAAAAAATGATGTAATTTTTGTCATATACTGTAGGTATTGGACACAGAGAAAGAGAATGATAAGGATAACAATGAGTTAATATGGGGAATGATCGGATTTGTAATCTGAATGCAACTAGGATATTTATCAATAACTTGATTGAAGAAAATGTAATAAAAATCAGTTTTCAGTTTATTATGTCCCTAGTGTGCCTCTCCATGCCACAATACAAAATGGTTTTACAGGTGATGATTTTTCTTAGTTCATTTACAATGATTTGGCTCGGTTTGACTAATGCTTTGACACCAATGTAATATAAGGTCAAATTATTCGAAAATATAGTTCTATGTCTTTGGTAGAAGTAGACAGCTCAAAAAACATATAACTCCTAAAAGTCTATTTTTTTCATGTTTTTTATAGAGGCACATTGTGGAAAACATAAATAGAATTAACATAGAAGGACTAATAAAGAATGACAGAAATTTATCTTAAACAAATTACTTCATGTCATTTAACTAGGGATATATTGCTGAGATTTTATTACACCAGGTATCAGAGGCAGGCCCGCACTTATAGTTGACAAAATTCCAAATGATTAATCACCAGACAGACTGCCTCAGAATAAAATAATGCAACGTGATTAATACTGGTACATTGGTTATTGAGAAATTTTTACAGTATGCACAGCCATAGCTCACATTTATTGAGAAGCTAGTAATAGGTGTAATCTTCATTAAATTGAAATCAAGTGTTCTTATGTGTTTTTCTGGTTTCTGACATCATTTGCATTGGTACAAAACCGGTTTATAACTAAAATTGTAAGGGTGTTGGCATGATATGTATTTATATTGTAATAGACGTACTCAGGGAGAAATGCAGTGATCAAAACACATTTGCTTATAGGCAGCCATTATATTCCATTTGATTTGGAACATGCTACCTTTAGAATATGCTAAGACTGTCAAGTAAGTTAAGGAATGCTGATTCAGGAATTCCTGAGTGATGCTAACTGATAACTTACTGTCTATCCTAGGCAGTGGGTTTTCAATCAAAGTCAATTAGAGGCATGTACCCACCAAGTGAGCTGCTTTTAAAAATATCCTTTGAGCTAGGGTTAAGGTAGCTAAACAGTGGCTGGCCAGGTAGCTTCTTTGCCCAATTGGCCCAGGGAGTAAAAGAGTTAGAGGGGCACACACAATATGGCTTCCTTCCTATTTCCTATTGTTTCTCATGAACAATCATAACAACAGGGCTTCTTTTCACTACCTCATCTAACCATACACCGGCTGGCTCGGTGCTTTGCCAGGATTAGTTAGGCACCAATACACATACTGATATACACACAAAACATTTTTCATACAATCTTACTGGTACATCTATGACCAGTATCTAGGCAATCCAGTGGAGTCTAGTTTTATATGCATACCCACCCCAAGTACTATTGGGTAAGGCAGCCTTAATTGTAGATCCTAAAAGAAAAAAGGCTTACCAGAAAGTGTTTTTTTCAGTAGAAACGGAGGCTTGTCTAAAAATATTTATGATTTTCAAATGCTGAGAGGAATGCTTCCCAAGCTCAATTACTGGAGCTGTAGCATATCTGCAGTTATGCAGAACAGTGTAGTGCATTAAGGAATCTACTCTAGTTGTAGCCTTAGGCTTATGCCATATGTAGCAGACTCTTGGTCTGTGGACTTATTTATATTGTGTCAGGCTAATGGCACACAAGGCAAGGGCAGTCTGTCATTGTCAGTGCAGTGTCACTATTATAAGTAATATTGTTTCCAGTCAGTGTCAGACTAGGCCTTCTATAGCCCACCAGAGAAACAGACACTCTTGGCCCATTAGGTGCAAAACATGTTAAAAGTTGTTGGTATAACCTGACTGTGTGGTGTCAATACCAAAGTTGATTAGAACTTAACTACAGCAGGGGCAGGCTTGGATTGGCAATCTTTAGATTCTGGCAGATGCCAGACAGCCTGCTGTAAGATACCATAGACAGTCACTAATTATTGGGCTGGTGGGGGGCTGTTTGGGCTTCTGTGTCCTTGACATACCAGGGCCTATTTTGAATCCCAGTCCAGACCTGAGTGAAACCTACCTAGATATAGTCCCTTATATGCAAATAAGTCAGTATAGAGCATTGATGTATCTTTAAAATGTACATGTACTCTGCCCTCTGTACCCAGTGAGTAGTGCTTTTCAGCTCCTACAAATCAGCGTAAACCTGTATTTCCATGAAGTTATCTGTGTTTTATTATTGCAGCTGGTGCACATGTTCTTCCCTTAGAGTTAAACAAGGAAGCCCCCACCCTGTTTTATATAAGAATCACAAGGGCAGAAAAGCAGAGATTGGTAAGATCCATGAGAGGGGAAAAAGGAAATGTTGAAAGGACACACAGATCTGCACAAAAGGCTGGGTTGATTGTAGTGGTGTTAAAGGAAAGGTGTCAAGTAGAATATGCTTCCTCTTCCTCAGAACATTATGGCACAGGAACTTGTTGAGTGATTCTAAAAGCTTTTACTAAAAAGACACAGTTTAGCACAGTAAGTTTTGCCTTTCACTGAGTAGAAAAGCATGAGGGTTATAAGCTGATACAGTTTAAAGTGATGTTAAAACTTTTCTGTTTTATAGGATGGTTTCGGGCCTCTTTACCTCTTGTATGAATCAGTATTTGTACAACATTTGTAATTTGTATATTTGATGAATACATCCATATATTGCACAGAACCATAAATACATAATTATAACTACAACAACACTAATAATAATGATGATTTTAGTGCTCTGTATTTTTTTTTTTTAGCTCTTATTAATTGCACCCCAAAGCCCTGAGTTTCATTTCATTTTTAGAAACTCATTTAATCCACAACCCTTATACCCAGTGGGACAGAAAATCTTACACTGTTGACAGTTCCTCCCATGTTGTTTTGGAATTCCCAGGGATACAACCTTTGCTGCAAAGAATTTATACCGGCAAACTATCAAATTATGGAAGTCATTTAATTTGAATATCTGGACCAATTAAAAGACCAAGTAAATGAGTAAAAAGTATTTTAACGCAAGATTAAATCTTTGCAAGTGTATTCATACCACTGACTGATTCTCTAAATGTACTGAATAATAAATCTTATAAATTCTAATTTTGGTCTCTTGTATTTTTCTTTTAAACACTAATAAACTGTTTTTTGTTGTTTTTTTGTCTTTGTCTTATGTTTGAACAAAATTCTTGGATTTAGGACAGTCACAAAAAGCACTGGCTTCGCTTCTTGCCACCGGCATTTTGTAGGCAGGCAGAAAGAAGCAGATCTGCTCTGTTTCGCAGCTCAGTGTAGCTGCAGTGACAAGCATATTAGTGCAGCTAATAAGAGTGGAGTTGGGCCCAAAAAAACACAAAAGCAGGTATTTTCAGACTGATCTCCGCTCCATGTAGCTGCCTTTGTTATATTGGTTTAGACTCATCTCTAAAGTATCCATATAAATGTTAGATTGCTTACATTTGTCTGTGCAGAGATAGATTTTCTAATATAATTATATTGCGCTTGCATTGATAAAGCCTATAATCAAGCACAGCTAATTTCACATTTGCCATATGAGTTTAAATAAGTGTCATCTTTAACCCATTGATTTCCAGCAATGCTCAATGTCAGGCAGTGAGCTGCAAGTCAAATAATATTATATTTCTGTAACAAATATTTAAAACTTGAATATTCAATATAGTTTTCTAGCTTGACTGTGAACAACAGGTGTTAGCTGTTAAAAAAAAGGATACTGAAAGTATCTGAATTCAAGATTTACAAAAGTTTACAGTTTTCAAGCACTGCTTGCTTATCTATGGTTTGATCTGATCTTGCCCATTCCATGTGTCTCAAACCTTTCTCCTTGTAGATTGTAAGCTCTTTTGATCAGGGCCTTCTTCACCTATTGTATTGGTTGCTTTATATGTTACTCTGTATGTCCAATGTATGAAACCCACTTATTGTACAGTCCTGTGGAATATGTTGTAAAAATACATGTTGATAATAATAAGGGGGTAACAGATGAATACAGAGGGAAAATAAAGGTATAGAAATTGTAACTACCTGTGCTGAACAAGTTAGCAATAATTTTGCTTCTAATGGCACAATTTGTTCTTCAGTGTGTCTTCTATAAAAGGGCAGAGGGGCAGGTGTATCACGCAGTATGGCCTTAATTACATCAACTGAGGAATGAATTTTGAGTGATGCAGATGGCTGCAAGAACCTGGTATTCTGGGTAAGACCACCTGTCATGTGGGCAATTCTGTCACCTGAGGTGTTAAAATGCCCAAACAGATTTTCTCACCTTTGTGCATTCTACTTTCTGAGGGAATAGTTATTCATACTTAATAAAGAATATTTCTAAAGAATGAGAAACCAGTAAGATAAGAGTGATAAGATTTGACTCATGCAACCAAAATATACAGGGTGTGTCTATACGCCTTGCTTAAATGGTGAGACTATGCATGCAGTTCCTCTTAGTACAATACGTATGTTAAAAGGATAATGTTAATATATATATATATATCCATATATATACATGTTATGTATGTTAAAGGGACAATATGCAGCATTATACTTTAAGTTTCAAGAGCCATCTGAAGACAATACATGTATAACACTTTCCTCTAAATGCATCTGAATAGCTTTTGTTTCAAAGAAGACAGGATATGGAGCAGCATCTTTTCTTTTACTTTCATCCATCCATTGTCTGCAATAATTACAGTGTTCTTGGTTGATTAACCCTGTATGCTTGTCAAACTGTGTTTACCGTGATATAAGAATACTTTACCTATTCAAGATTTCCCTGCACGTCATTCTTGATCCATAATTTAGGGTTAGCATTGGCAAGTGGTAGTAGAGCAAAACCACTACCATAAACAGAGCCCATTTGTTTCCTAAAATCTAATTTATTTTAATTGTAATAGTAATGTGTTGTATTAGATCTAGTTTTGTATTTCATTGTAATACAGAAACTTCTGATATATCTTGTAAATTTATTAGATCAGCAATACCTTACACAGTATAACATGATGCAAATTCCAAAACACAGGCACAATCCACCATTACATTACATTACATTTATTTATAAAGTGCCAACATATTCCGCAGCGCTGTACAATAAGTGGGTTACATACATTGGACATACAGAGTAACATATAAAGCAATCAATAACCGATACAGGAGGTGAAGAGGGCCCTGCCCAAAAGAGCTTACACCATTTTACTCCTTGCCCTGCAGTTATTTTTGAAAGGTGTGTGGGAAGTAACATCTAGGTATTCAGACGCACAAGTTAGGGAGGGCTTCCTTGCCCCCACCATCAATAAGCTGTGCACTTTGTGGTGGATTTTTCTATCTGGCACTAGGTGCAGAACGTATTCAGATCTTGGACTGAATGAGTACTAAGGGGTGTGAGTTTGCATTCCTTATATTTGGGGTAAATGACCCCTCATTTCTCATGAGAATGTGAGTTTTACTTATTTTACAATACCTGTATGTTTCATACTATTTAAAAATATTTTCAAAGTTCCAAGCAAAGTCTACAAGATTTCTATCCTCAGTCTATACATTTTTGTTGCTCTGTTTTGAAGTTCTTTGGCTATGTGGTATAAATGAGTTCTCAAAGATTTCAGCACATACAGTACCAGAAGGGAATGCCCACTCTAGACTTGGCAGTGATTTCCCCACTAATGAACATTAAATTACATACATTGGAGGATGGGCATGCTTATATACACAATGACAAGATTATATACTTATTACATTTAATCCATGAAAACTGACATAATGAATGAGGATTCCTTTGAAGAACTGTCTATTTTTAATCTGTCCTACCATTTCATTTTAATATTGAGAAAATGTAATGAGTTTATAATCCTCTCAGTCACACAGAAAACTGTTCATCAAGAGATCCTTATTGCATTCTTTGCAAGCTGAAGTGTACTTCTGTACACAACATGTAATATATTATTTACATCTACAGTATGTTTCTCCTTTTATTCTATTTTATAGAATGTGTGAATATTCCATTCCATGAGCAATAATATACACTTTGGCAACCCTTTCAACTGACCCCCATTGCATATATATATATATACATACCTATACACATCTATCAATACACGCTCATATAGAAAATGAGTCAATGATCTCATTGATTTTATTCATGCCAGGCATAAAGGCCAAATGGCAGCCAATGTGCATATCTACATGTTGGTTGCAGGTGGCCTGGATTTGCAATTTGACCAGATGAATGCTGCATTTAAACAATCAATTTGAATAATTAGGACTCTGCACTCACAGACAGGCGGTCATACAAATGGGCTGAAAACAAGTAAATTTTCTGACCTGTGTATTTATAACTTAAGTTCCAAACTGATAGTGCACCTGGGGCATCTGCTGTTTAACATGTGCTTGACTGCTAAAAGAATTTCAGTTGGTGTGATCACTGTTTGACGGACTCAGATTTAAAATAGGCCGTGGAATTTCAAGTACAAAGAGGCCCAAACAGCACCCTATCTGCCAAAAAGAAGTGACTGTCTATGGGAATTTACAGCAGCCTTGCCAGAATCCAAATATTGCCAGTCCGTGCCTGCTTGGTGATGTCATTTGTTTTGCATGGCTGATTGAAATGTATGTATAATATACACATTAATTCACATCAGTTTAAAAAACCTGATGTGATAATTACTGCTATACAAGATCCTGTGCCATGTCCCAATTGCTACTGTGCTACATTATTGATTTAATAACTCAATATAAGTTACAGACATAAATAGTGATGAATGAAATTTTTCAGCAGGTATGGATCTGCAGCAAAATTCTGCATTTAGGCATTGGCGAATTTCTTTGCGAAAAGTCAAAAAACTTGGCGATTGAGGAAAAACTCGCAAACCTCAGTAGCTGCATTTTGCAATACTTTTGCCGTTTAGCAAAACTTTCAACAGGTTCACAAAATTTTTGGCAAAGCAAAATAGAACAGCTTCACTCATCATTAATCACAAATCTGCCTACAGAATGACTTTGTACTATATCTATTTGAAACTCATATAGTGTTTCCCTGCCATCTAATAAAGCAGTAAATGAAAATGCAATGCCATTAGTAAATTGCATTGGAAAACAATTTCCTTATAAATGATGGGGCTTTCACATTTTTTTTTGATAAATAGATATATATAACTCGCACAGTATATGGAACACATCTGCCATAATGATGCAGCCACTGACGTGCATGTAGAAGAGCAGTATTCAAGTAATAAATGGTGCTTATTTTAGCTTTCACAGACAGGATTTCATGCCTTACTAACCTATCATTTATATGGCATTCAGGAGAGATGCTATTTTATGGCTTATTGATTTAAATCCCTAATAAAGAGTTTTTCCTGGCCTCTAATTTTCTCATAATTATATAAATTACTGCATGTAAACATGCAAGGAATATCAATTTTCAAATTATATGCAGAATATTGCTTGCTTATGAAAACTTACACATACTTTTGAGGCAAGCATATAAGCCATTAATCAGTGAGGAATACAGGGCAGATATTTTTTCTTCAGCAAACTAGAGCTTCCTAGTGTCCTGATGTATGTGCTATACTTGGGGCACTTTCTCATTTATTTTATCCTCCCAAGAGGATTCCTAATGTTAGCTGCTAGTGAACAAATACTGTTTTATTAACTCTCTCCAGGCCAGCAAGACTTTTACGGATTTCCTGAAGCAGTGAACTTGCAAATCCTTTGCGACAAGTGTTTAGTTTCTTCAAATGTTTTTTGAATCTTAAAGGAATACTGTCAAGTGAAAACATGTTTTTTTTCAAAATGCATCAGTTAATAGAGCTTCTCCTGCAGAATCCTGCATTTAAATCTGTTTTTCAAAAGCACAAACAGATTTTTTTATATTTAATTTTAAAATTTCACATGGGGCTAGCCATATTCTTCATTTCCCAGGGAGCCACAGTCATGTGACCTGTGCTCTAATATTCTTCAGTCACACTTTACTGTTGAGCTGCAAGTTGGAGAGATATCACCCCCCCTTCCCCCAGCAGGCGATCAGCAGAACAATGGGAAGTTTAGCAAGATTGTAGCTCCTAGTAGATATCAGAATAGCACTCAATAGTAAGAAGTCCGGCTTGGGACTCCTCCAGTTACATGGCAGTAGGAGTAATAATGAGATGGCTGCCTACACACCAATATTTCAATTAAAAAAACACATTTGTTGGTTAAAAAATACAATTTTTAATGGTAGAGTGAATTATTTGCTATGTGAACAGTGTAATTTAGAAATAAAAAGTACACCATAAAAATTATGACAGAATTCCTTTAAGCTGCTGATGGAGGCTGTAACTGCTTGAAGCACTATAATGGTTAAAGTATGAGATGTGTCACTTATTGTGAATGCCATTTATTTTATACCACCATCATCTAAACAGTGCTTTATAATAATATTATAACAAATAGGGGACCCAAAATGTACAACACACGATAAATTAACACACAAGAACAATGACATCATACATACATCATAAGGTAATCAAACTGATGCATTGCAAGGTTGTATTACACAAATAACATTTAGCCCAATAAAAGGTAAAAAAGTAGCAAATTTGTCGCACAAATATGTGTGTATTTGGAGCCTAACCAAGATCATAAGGAGCTGACACTGGATACCAGGATCTCTACTCACTTAAGATCTTGTATCAGAGTAAACCCATTCTGAACTGCATGTGCTAATTTTACAAGGAATGTAATAGGAAACATACTGTATTTGTACTGTGTTGTGTTAGTGTCCTATAAATAATCATGCCCTGACAGGGGCAATGTTTGTTGCGTTAACAAATATTTAAATCTCTGGACACATATATTAACAATCCTCCTATGCCATTTAGGCCACTAGGCCACTTAGCTCATCCTGCTTGGTGGCTTTTGAAGACACATTTTGGCCTCCAGAAGCAGATTCTGTATTATTTAATTATCCAGGGGCTGATTTATATCAAATATAAAAATGTAAGCTCACATCTCAGTGCAACTAGTATTCTTAATGAGTAGTGAATTTTAAATTATTTGTCCCCCAGCAAACAGTGTTCTGAGTATCAATACCATGTTGTACATACCCTTAATTTAGGAATTCTAGTGAGAAAAGCAGGGTACTTTAGGACCCAGGGAATGAACATTCACCTGTGAGAGATTCCTGAACAGCTACAAGCAATATTGAGCAATGCGAAGCAAAGCTGCTCAGTCTTAAGGTCCCCATACACGGGCTGATAGTAGCTGCCGATAACGGTCCCTTAGACCGATTCGGCAGCTAATCGGCCCATGTATGGGCACTCCCGACGGGCCTGCCCAACCCATATCTGGGCTGAAATCGGCCAGATCTCAAATGGGCAGGTTAGAAAGTCTAGTCGGATCGGGGACCGCATCGGCTTGTTGCCCGTCATTATAATTCGATCGTTTGGCCCAGGGCCAAACAATTGAATTAGCCTGGAATTACCCTGCATCGCCAAGCGAGCGGATCTGCCAGTGTATGGGGACCTTAACCCACGCTGCAGCACTGACCTGCTGCTAGAAGAAGTCATATGCCATTTGTTGTCAGTCTAACCTACATTCTGTTAGACTTCACCAGGGGTGCCAGGGTGATAAGCCCACTGGGGTGCAAACTGGGGTAGTCCAGCTTTAGCCAGTACTCCCTCTCCCCCTTATGATTTTCTGTGTGGTAGACGGTATATTAAGTTTATAAGCAGCTGACATTTTTTTTCTGAGGACATAACTCCCATACAAGTTACTTTTTGTGACTCTGTGGCTACATGCCTGTTCTGTCATAATTAATTACCATTTACTCCGTACTACACTTGTGATTTGGGTGATGATTTTATCGTTATGTACTTTTTTCAGAGGCAATATTTATTACAAATTAAGTTTCTTTTTTGTTCTTGGGTCTCTGCCCCTAACATGAATGTAACTGCGCATTATAACAGGCATCTTTGAATTTTCAGGCAGGAGCTATTCTAATGTTTACATGCAGCCAGGCCAGCCCCTTTTATGTGCTGTTTATGTGGTCTTTAATGCTCATATAAGATATTTTTGAATTACAGAGTCCAAAGAAGGCCAACTAATCTGGTAAAGAGTATGGAAAGTCTCATTTATGAAAAAAGTTATGATAACTATGTATAAATATCTAAGGGGACCATATAATAATTTCTCTAATGCTTTATTTACCAGTAGGTCCTTTCATCAGACTCAATGAAATCTGTTCTGATTGGTTCCATTTTAGTATTCAGAAAGGTTTTTATACAGTGAGAGCTGTGAAGTTGTGGAATTTTCACCCTGGATCAGTCATATTTGAGGATACATCAGATAGCTTCAATAAGGCTTTTTAGCAAGTGAAGAAATACATTATTGAAAACATTATTGAAACATTATTGAAACATTATTGAAAACAGCTCTTTGTAAAAAGTTAATACAGGGACTGGTCAAATTTCTATCTTGGATTCAGGAAGGACTTTCTTTTTCTTGGTAAAATTAGAGAGGCTACATATAGGGATTGTTGCCTTCATTTCAAGTCCATTGAGTTCAACCTGTCTAAATGAAGCCTGTCAAACTGCTAGTTGATCCAAAGGAAGGCAAAAAACACAATCTAAATCCTCTCTAATTTGCTTTAGAGCAGTGATCCCCAACCAGTGGCTCAGGGGCAACATGTTGCTCCCCAACCCCTTGGATGTTGCTCTCAATGCCCCCAAACCAGGTAGTTATTTTTGAATTCCTGACTTGGGGGCAAGTTTTGGTTGAATAAAAACAAGATCTACTCCCAAATAAAGCCCCCTGTAAGCTGATAGTGTGCATAGAGGCTGCCTAATAGCCAATCTTAGCCCTTATTTGGCTCCTCCATGAACTTTTATGGTGCTTGTGTTGCTCTCCAAGTCTTTTCACATTTGACCGTGACTCACAAGTAAGAAAGGTTGGGGATCCCTGCTTTAGAGGGTGGAAAAATGCCTTCATTGCTTCAAGATGAATATCAGACAAGTCCCTGGATCAATTCTGTACATGAAGTTGAACTCAATGGACATGTGTTATTTTTCACCCTATGTTACTGTGTCAATTGGTAACCAAGGTCTAAAGAAAGAAAGGTGAGTAGTCAGTAACCTCACCGAAGACACTGGAGTTCACATTCCCATTACAACCTATTGTTTTTTCAAAGAACAAATTGACATTCTACTGAGATTGCCAATAAAACTGTTTCTTTAATTTGTAGACTTTCCTATTTCTTTGATAAAAGCCATATTTATTCAGCTGATTCAAGACTTGAATTTCAGTTGTTTGGTTAACAGCACAAATTACAGCCAGTAGTGTTATTTTGTTGTAACCTATAGAATACATTTGTCTCCTTCCTCATTTCATCTACTTAAAAAGTAATTTGACATCATTCTAGCCTTACCTTTACAAATATAAATGTGGATCCAGATGTCATTTTTAAAATACTTTAATATCTTGTGAATAGTCAGCTGTGTTACTTGCAATGCTACTCCTAAGTCTAAATGCACTCATGAAGTAACACCTTTGCCTGGATTATCTTTATATCAATGATGCTAAAGATCCTTTTCACATTAGCTTGTTGAGATCACACTGCACCAGTTCATAAAAAAGAAGTTATCAGTATACTTATATATACAGGTATGTGATCCCTTATCCGGAAACCCGTTATCCAGAAAGTTCAGAATTACAGAAAGGCAATATCCCATAGACTCCATTATAAGTAAATAATGAAAATTTTTAAAAATGATTTCCATTTTCTCTGTAATAATAAAACCATAGCTTGTACTTGATCCCAACTAAGACATAATTAAGCCTTATTGGAGGCAAAACAAGTCTCAGTTACAGAAAGAACCCTTATCTGGAAAACCCTAGGTCACGAGCATTCTGGATAAAAGGTCCATACCTGTACAAAAAAACTGTAAACTTCCTCCTGTTAATTACCTCTATACAAACACAAATACAACATTATAGATGTAGAATTTAAGCATAATTTGATATTATACCGGAACAGCAGCCCAGACAAAATAAATTCAGCTGCCCCTGTATACTTGAGAGCCATCTGTTTGCCTAAGGAAAATGCCAGACAATTCATACAAAATCAAACACAAACCAGAACAGGTGACAGACTTTAAATGTGAGAATAATAATAATATATTTTATAACGTATCTACTGAAATATTCTAGAATTACTGATTCATTCCATTATATCCCACACATCAAAGAGCAGTCTAGTCAGTTGTCGGCTTTAACTGTGCCTAGAATGATAACATTTTGCTGACATGATGCTGACTTTGGCTCCTGCACTAAGAAGGATTCCTTGAATTCCCTTGACATCTGTTTGAAGAATGATTGCAGAATAACATGCAGAGCTGGCCCAGTCACTGTTAGATCTTTTGTATGATGTGGTCACTTCTGCTTTTTAAGTGTTAAAACAGATAATCTTTGGCTTTTTACACAGTTTGTATATTTCCATGACAACATCCTATGTCAGTTTATTTTGTTCTTGTTTAGTTCTTAATTATTAACTGAGCCCCATTGCCTACTGTACATTTTACTCACCAGCTGCCACTGAAATACATTTACAGCATTCCTTGACAGACAGAAGATTTAGAAATGAAAACTCAAAAATTCATAAATAGAACGTAGAATGAAAATTCATAAACAGGTTTGTACACAAATAGGGTAATGAACAAATGTAACTACAAAGCTGCTGGAACTGAGTTGAATCATTTTGAAGATCAATGTGATTTGCACTTATTATTATATTACATATATTTTATTAATTTACTTATTTCCTGTTATTTATATAGCGTGGCACATTTTAGCAGCACTTCACATCAGTCCCTGCCCCAGAGGAGCTTACAATCTAAGGTCCCTATTGCATTCACACACACTATAGTCAATTTAGTCAGAAGCCAGTTAACCTGCCTGTATGTTTTAGAGTGTGGCAGGAAATGGGAGTACCTGGAGGAAACCCACGGGAGTACCATGGGGAGAACATACAATACCTGGCCAGGATTGAACTCAAGACCCCAGCTCTGCAAGGCAGAAGTAGGCTTTTATATAGCTTGTTTGTTATGTATAATGTTAAGGAATGCTTTTGCAACATGATGAAGATACAAAGAATATACTATACACAAAGTTATAATTTGTGACTACAAGCATCTACCGTTTGAAAGCAATTGTTTTAAAGCAGTCTGTGCTTACTGACTGTAAATGAGTGCTCCATATTAAATCAACCTTAAGAGGTGAACATAAAATTAAAAGTTATACTGGAAAAATTTTGTTACAGGTTTACAATGTAGCTCTACCATTTTGCGTGCCCCTCTGTTTGAAAATTCTGTAAAGGCTGTATAAGCAGAGACACTGTAAAATGTATGGAAACCACACAAGGAATTCAGAACTGTACAGAAGCTGGGGCCAAAAAGACTTTGGTCTAAATAAACTCAATTTGAGGCCTATATAAGTATTTATTGTGTACCTGTCAGGTTTAGCTGGTGTATGTGGCCCAGGGACAATGCACAGGCAGACCTACTCTATAACAAATTCCTTCTTTAAATATTTTGCAGAATTATTTAAAGCAGAGCAAAATTCTTTCAAGGCTTGCATTGTGTATTTCACAGTTCTCATCCCTCATGGATTTAAATATCTCCCCTGGCAAGTAAGAAAATTATCCATCGTATTTGCAAATAATGTAGAGTGATTTGGGAAAATGAAACTTGCAACTATGCATCTTAGCATAGTTTAATAAATTAAATAGTACCAAGCCCTTCTACTGAAACATCAGAAGGGTAAAGGGGCACCATGGGATTCTTAAAACGAATGGCAGTGAAAAGAACCATGAGTGGCACTAGATCACTCAAAAGTGTACACAGGCTGGTCAATGTATTACCCTCATAGGGAAACAATCCATTTATCTTAATAGAAGTCTCTAAAAAAAGTGGTGATCACAATGAGTCATTGCCCTTCTAAAGGAACTTTAATAATAGTACAAAGCTGCATTCAGATACTAATGGAGTTTGCTCTTCTTTTGAAAATAAATATATGTTGCAACCCAGCAGACTTTAAATTATACTTTACTGAGATTATGTAACAAAATGAACTAAGTTTGCCCAGGAGCAGTAACCCATAGCAACCAATCAGGAGGTGGCATTTATTGGTCACCTTTTTAAAAGGAAACATCTTATTGGTTGGGTTACTGCTCCTGGCTAAATTTGGTGCCTTTTACGACATATGGTGGTATATTTCTAACCCACTGCTGAAATCTGTTTTCTGTCATAGTATATTTGGGTATGTAATTTGGTATCATATGATGTCAGCCAGTAAATTATGGAGACCATTGTAGCTTCTCTTAATATGAGCATACCAATTATTATCTTTGGTTTGGTTGTAGGAATCTGTAAAATAATAATACAGTTTACACTGTATTATACAGTTTAAAATCTTTCACTGAAAGTCATTACCAACTTAAAGATGTTATAATAATTTTGATGCTGCAGCTGTTTTTAAGCTCAAGAAATCAGTAACTGGTTACCAAATTATTTTTGCTTTTCATATGTAATTAGTATGGTAATGTGCTATTGGTATAGCAAACTCTTGATTGCCTGTTATTTTAAATACCAATACCTCAATTAAAGAAGATAATGATTACAATTATAAACAAATTCTTGGGTAAATATTTATAGCAGGGGTCCCCAAACTTTCTTACTTGTGAGCCACAGTCAAATGTAAAAAGACTCGGAGAGCAACACAAGCATCATAAAAGTTCATGGAGGTGCCAAATAAGGGCTAAGATTGGCTATTAGGCAGCCTCTATGCACACATTCAGCCTTTAGGGGGCTTTATTTGGTAGTAAATCTTGTTTTTATTCAACCAAAACTTACCACCAAGTCAGGAATTCAAAAATAACTTCCTGGTTTGGGGACACTGAGAGCAACATCCAAGGGGTTGGTAAGCAACATGTTGCTCACAAGCCACTGGTTGGGGATCACTGATTTATAGGAACAGTGTATTTTTATGCATTTTGGTCTGCTTGTCATGGTTAATAATGGGGATACACCGAATCCACTTTTTTCACCCAAACCCTGAATCCTTTGTAAAGGATTGGCGAATACTGAAGCGATCCTAATTAGCATATGCTAACTAGGTTTTCGATGGAATTTGGAAGGATTTGTTGGCAGCAACAAATTTTCAACTTCTGTATTTATGTGACAAAAAACACGTGATTTTAAGAATTCAGATTTGGTTCGGCCTAATCCCGAACCGGATCCTGGATTTGGTGCATCCCTAGTTAATAAAAAAAATAGAACTTTTTCATTAATGCATTTCTCACCCCAAGCTTTCTATAGATGCTATGGGAGTGCAGGCAGGAGTCATGCCAACACACAAGCTTACATAGAGTTGCTCTTCCCCCCCCCCCCGGTCATGTATTCCTATTCCTAAATTATTTTATATAATCCCTTTTTGTAAAGTAATGTCACAAAGGGCAACTTTACCCTAGTTATTGAACATCAATGGAAGACACCAAGGGGTATATTTTTGGGGGCATATTTGTCATATATTGGGGGCATATATATTATAGAATGTAAGCCAACATCACCGATGATATTGCCCATAGCAACCAATCAGCAATTTGAATGATCACCTACAAGGTAGAAAAAAAAGCAAATATCTGATTTGTAACATCACCAGTGATGTTGGCTTACACACTATACTAAATATGGCCCCAAGAGTGTGACGAATTGCTCTGTATGGGGCAAGGCACGCAAGTGTCAATGTCTGCACCATCTATCTGGCAGAAGAAACCCCAGAGACAGAATTAAATCCTGAATGTGGGCTCAGCAAGGTGGCATGTGGATCTAATATAAGAGACCAGGTGAGTGAAAATGTCTTAAATAGGCACACTAAAATTATAATCTCCAATTAAATAAGTATAGGAAAGAGTTCTCCTTTCTTCCTTTGACTTTGTCTCAGCTAGAGATGCCTCTAGAAAAACACTAAGACGCCAGGAAATGCCCTGGCAGCCCCTTCAGATGTGACAGCATTCCTGCTAAGACATGACAGGAATCACTAGTCTGGGCTGGATACTGTATAGATATCTTGACCCTAGCTACATCTTCAACTTTAAAGGGATTGTGTCCTGATTTTTATGGTGTATTTTTTATTTCTAAATTACACTGTTTACATAGCAAATACATCACTCTAACATTTAAAATGCATTTTTTAGTGTTCTTGCTTTTTTAACTCTGGTCATCGTAAATTCCTCATATACTATACCAGGGATCCCCAACCTTTCTTACTCATGAGCCACAGTCAAATGAAAAAAGACTTGGGGAGCAACACAAGCACCATAAAAGTTCATGGAGGAGCCAAATAATGGCTGTGATTGGCTATTAGGCAGCCTCTATGCACCCTATCAGCTTACAGGGGCTTTATTTGGTAGGAAATCTTGTTTTTATTCAACCAAAACTTGCCACCAAGTCAGGAATTCAAAAATAACTCCCTGGTTTGGGGGCACTGAGAGCAACATCCAAGGGGTTGGGGAGCAACATGTTGCCCCCAAACTACTGGTTGGGGATCACTGTACTATACTGATCACAATAGTGAGCTAGTTTTTATTTATATAGTTAATGCCATGAACTGCATCTAAAGCTATATTTATCTCAATATGAGATAGCTTTAGATGCAGCAAATGTCTTTTTTCCCATAATCACATTGCCATTTCATATGCATTAACAGCAAAAGTTGTTCTTCTGTTTTGTGCTTTAGTTTATACACTTCCTCTTGTGGATTTGACTTTTACCACAACCTTCACATTTCAGTCTTTATATATTCATATACAGAATAAAGGTGGCCATATATGCACAGATTTGGTTGGTTATCTATATAATTTTGAATATACTGTCCATCTCAGTAATAGGTAAGTTAACCTTTTTATGGCCACCTTCCAAAGCAAGATGCTCACAACTCTTATACACAACAAACACTGTTAAATGTAGACAATATTTTCTTCACTTTGTCTATTAGCTATTCAACAAAACACAGAACTAACATTGTAAAGTTGCACTATTATTAACGTTTTATAAGTACATATTGGTTGCTACATAGCACTATGGATTTACATTTTTGAGAGAGGCCAAAGCAGCATAGATTTTAAAGCTTTACAAATGGATTGCCTTGGGTTTCTGATTTATAGCTCTGTCTCCACTTGGATCTATTTCAAAATCACTAAAGTCATTTGTTTTAGCAAGGTGTCAGGTTCTAACAGTGAAGTAGTTTCTAATCCTGGATAAATAAAGCTGGTATCTGTATATGGCTTAGGAAAAGGGTATCTATGCCAAGGCTTTAATAAAGAGAAGAATGTAATCTTTATATACAGCTATACAGCTTGATTCCCCTCTTCAAAGAGACTGAAACTGGGAAAACAGATCATATGATATATTAACAAACTAATAATATGACCAAAATGCTTCTATGATAATAAATAACAAAAAGGTGCAGCAGGCCTGTATTGGAAATTTCTGAATGCAAATGCCAGAGGGGCTGCTGTAAGATGCCATAGGCAGTCACTCTGTATGTGGCTGGTGGGGGCTGTTTGGGCCTCTGTGTACTTAAAATTTTGAATCCCAGTCCGGACCTGCTCCCAGGCATCATTTTGATGTTCAAATCAATTGGTGTGCTATATGCATATGTCTATATTACTGTTTAGGGTCTAAAGGAAAAAAAATCATCTTACTATTACTATAATGCATTGAATCAACTCTACAATTTAAAGCAGGATATAGAGAACAAATTGCTCATGAATAATGAAGCGGTAATTGCATTAGGAGGTGGGAGATTTATCAACGCTCGAGTTTCATTTTTTTTTTTTCACAATTTGTGGTTTCTTGCTCTAAATACACTCAAATTCAAATTACTGTATGTTTCAAAAATTCGAATGTCTGGTATTTATTAAGTGCAAAAAATTAAATGTATAAAAACTCAAATTTGCCATCTAAAAGCTTGCAAGTTTCTACAGAAGTCAATGGGAGTTGCCCTGGGCAAAGTCAAGCCATATTTGCAAACTCGCATTTAACACCGCATTTTCCTTGTTAATAAATAAGTGAGAATTCAATATGCAAGTTTATTTGATTTTGAAAAACAAATTCAAATTCAAAGACACAAAAACTGATAAATAAGCTTATTAATCGAAATATTTAAAGACATGTTCTTGCCCTAACAAAATCGCCACTCCATCCAAGTCATTAGATTAAATCCAGTGTCATTGGAATTACTTTAAAAAGGTTGGCAACTATACATTCACATTAAAGTGTTCCTTATATCATTTGTCCTAAGAAGAGAGGAGCTCAGGCTAACCACACTGAATATCTAAAATACATGATATTACATTTCTATCAAGAAAAGTGATAATGGAATGTCTTGTTAACAGAAAAAAATTTTGCTGCAAAAAGGTCTCCTTAACAAAGTTTTCTTTTAGATCCATGGGGATTACAAGGTCTTTTCCCTTGTGACCTTAGCAACCATTAAACCTTGCAATTAAAACATTTCATGGTACTTAAATTATCATTCTCCAGCAGCCTGTGTTTTGTTTATTGCTTTGCTTTGTTTTTAAAGGAGAATGTGTTTTCCCTTCGTGGTCTGGTTCTCATTGAGAAAGATTTTGGAATTCCTGAGTGAGAAAACCAATGCATTGCCTAGTTTGCCATGTGATGACATTGCATGTTCATTCATTTCAAAGCCTTCATGATCATCATTTATTTACAAAGTTCTAGCACTTTACAATAACTTGTAACAAACAGAGATCTTACAAGAGTTTAACAGTGGTTACACAGCTTGGAAACTGTGTCTCAATGTAAACAGCTAGTTTATGGCCAGCGCATTAAACAGGAGCATCTAAATGCACATTAATTATTGGTGGCGCAGTAAGCTGATCCCTCAGTGGCTTCTCCAGTGATGTCATAGGGGCTCACCTACCTTCAGCAATATGTACCAGCACTTAACTAGTAAGCTCCTAGGCACAAATTGCTACATGAAATAGGGGTCAGGTTTGGCAACCTAGTTTTACTACTTCAGAGAGATGCATCATTTACACAAAATAGCATGTTGGAGAATTTAATATGTGGGTTACAAATTGATTATTCATCAATCAATTTTAAAATTAACATAAAATGATATTGAATTAACTGACTACTCACCACACTATAACACCCAAATTATGTATATCTATGCAGGTGTTGTTTGTATATTTATATATCACAAAATGCAACAACATGTAGTTACATTACAGCAGTTGAGGGTCGGATGAATTCAACCCGATATCAACAAATTCTTTAGGATAATGTTCAAGCATCAGTCACAAAGTTGAAGTTACACAGGGGTTGGATATTCCAACAAGACAATAACCCTAAACACAGTTGGAAATCTACAAAGGCATTTAGGCAGAGGGAGAAGTGCAACATTCTGGAATGGCAGTCAAAGTCCCCTGACTTAAATATCATCGAAAATCTATGGGATCATTTGAAGCAGGCTGTCCATGCTCGGCAGCCATCAAATTTAACTGAACTGAAAAGATTTTGTATGGACGAATGGTCAAAAATACAGCCATTCAGAATCCAGACACTCATCAAAGGCTATAGAAGGCATCTTGTTGTAAAATTTGCAAAAGGGGGCTCAACTAACTATTGATGTAATATCTGTGTTGGGGTGCCCAAATGTATGCACCTGTCTTATTTTGTTATGATGCATATTTTCTGTAAATCCAATAAACTTTATGTCACTGCTGAAATACTACTGTTTCCATAAGGCATGTTATACATTAAAAGGAAATTGCTACTTTGAAAGCTCAGGCAATGATAAACAAAACTCCAAAGAATTAAGAGGGGTTCCCAAACTTTTTCATATGACTGTATATAGATAAAATCTTACTGCGAAACAGACCTTTGTTTCAAGGCTTTCGAAGAATTCTCAGATAACTGTTTTGTGTATTTTCTAAATAAGCCCTCACATGCTGCAAAGTTTGATATATTAATTACAAAAGAATTCCATCTGAGCTGAAAGTGGTGGGGCTGGGACCTTGGATCTCAGAGGTCATTGCATTTACAAGGCTGTTCTTTGATATATGGGAAAGTAACAGGAGATGGGAGCACAGGGAAGCAGTTTATCAGTGAAAGCTGGAAGGGAGGAGGAAATGAGTGCTGTAAATGAAAACAGAACCTGCCATGTAAGCAACATGCTGGTCAGCTATTTGCATTATTTGTTACAGGCACAGGCTCTGCTGTTTATCACACTTTGCACACTAACACTTAGTAAATTATAACTGATCTGTTGTAAATTAGTTGCACAAATTTGACAACCTCTCATCTGTTACTAATATCAGCCTGAGTTTGTCAAGTTAATCTCCTGTTCACATAAAACCACCAAGCCAATGCACAGTATGGCCTACATTTATAAAAACAATGAAACTCTAAATGTTACGTTATGGGGCTTTCCAAAAGACTTTCTCTGCTTGATAAATAATATAATAACATAATATCTGGAATGCACACTGAGTTTCAGTAATTGTTTTATTTTTACTAATTATATTATCCACAGCAAGTGAGTGCTGTAAAATCCCATCTGGTGGCAAGTAAAGCTCTCTTTGTGAAATTGATTATTTTAATATATTTATTTATGTATTTTCTTATTTATATAACCTCAATATATTATGTAGCATTTTTAAGGGGCCCATTGTTCAATATGAGTTTTTTGAATAGGGCTTGTGTATGTACAAAAAATGGCTTTTGTCATTTCTTGAGTTAAACAGAGCAAACAGGAGCCTTGACTCACGTTTGGTAATTGAAAATTAATTAGATTGCCAGTATATAATCCCCTCCCTTCTCCCTTTGTTGTGTCTGATTTGTTAACAGAAGTCCATTATGCAGGGGAATTATTTGTACACCGGTAATGTAAATATCTACCTTAAATGGACCAAACATGGAGTATCTTCATTTTCCCTGTTTAGCTCAAGAAATAACAAAAACCATACACTTTTCTAGATTAAACCAACAAGCAAAAAGCACAAGCTCTCTTAATTGCACTCAGGATGTGGCATCCTTGCAGCAGAATCTTGACCAACTGGCAATCTGGGCAGCTAAGTGGCAGATGAGATTTAATGTGGATAAATGTAAGGTCATGCACCTGGGATGTAGAAATATGCAAGCCACTTATACCCTTAATGGGACTGCACTAGGCAAATCCATAATGGAGAAGGACCTTGGAGTCCTTGTAGATAATAAACTTGGCTGTAGCAATCAATGCCAGGCAGCAGCTGCAAGGGCAAATATGGTTTTGAGCTGTATTGAAAGGGGCATAGATTCACGGGAGGAGGGTATTATTCTTCCCCTTTACAGAGCGCTGGTAAGGTCCCATCTAGAATATGCTGTTCAGTTTTGGTCTCCAGTGCTTAAACGGGACATTATTGAATTAGAGAGGGTCCAGAGAAGGGCAACTAAGCTGGTTAAGGGTATCGAAAGTCTCAGTTATGAAGAAAGACTGGCCAAGTTGGGTCTGTTTACACTGGAGAAGAGGCGCTTAAGAGGTGACATGATAACTATGTATAAATATATAAGGGGATCATGTAACCTCTCTAATGTTTTATTTACCAGTAGGTCCACCCACTCCGTTTAGAAGAAGGGAGGTTCGGTTTTTTTACTGTGAGAGCTGTGAAGTTGTGGAATTCCCTCCCCAAATCAGTTGTACTGGCTGATACATTATATAGCTTTAAGAAGGGGTTGGATGGCTTCTTAGCAAGTGAGGGAATACAGGGTTATGGGATATAGGTCTTAGTACAAGTTGATCCAGGGACTGGTCCGATTGCCATCTTGGAGTAGGAAGGAATTTTTCCCCCTCTGCAGCAAATTAGAGAGACTTCAGATGGGGTTTTTTGCCTTCCTCTGGATCAACTAGAAGTTAGGCAGGTTATATATAGGCATTATGGTTGAATGTGATGGACGTACATCTTTTTTCAACCTAACTTACTATGTTACTATGTCCAACAAGTGGGGTATCCTTATAATGTGACTGTTCTACATTATTTCCCTTAATATCACATATGTACAAGGGTAAATTTCATCAGAAACCAGTAAACTTGCCTGCATGTTTTTAAAGTGTGTGAGGAAACGGGAAACCAACACGGTAAATACAAACTACCAACAGATACTGGCCTGGTTGGGTTTAAACTCAGGACCCCAGTGCTGTAACCATGCCATCCATAATTATACAACAACCATCTTTAAACTGTAGATTTTTGACCTTGGGTAGAGTTTCTAAGAAGGTTGATGCATACAGTATGCTCTCAAAGTAAAGTTACAAGACAAGCTGTTAAAGGAGAAGGAAAGATAAAAACTAAGTAAGCTTTATCAGAAATGTCTATGTAAATACAACCATAAGCACAGAAAAGCTGCACTGAGTCATCTATCAAAAGAAACACAGGATTTTTGTCTCCTTTTTTGTAAACATGTTCTTCTGTATCTGACTTCCTCTCTCAGAAAAACCATTGCAAACAATCGACCTATATATAAAAATGGATACAAAACCAGATTAATAAGAGAAACAAATGGCTGTACAAACTGAAATTGAGGACTGGGGTAAAGGGGTATTATCCATCTTTATAGATATATATGTACAAGTAATACAAAAAGTTATCTTACCTAATTTTTTTTCCTAGGTTCCTTACAACCTTAAGAGCACATCTGTTAGAAGGGTCTCTTATTACAAGGCCAACAAGATATGTTTACCTATTTACCTATTTACCCATTAAAATGAGTGATTCATTTGTCTGCATGCCATTACTAAAGGTGGCCATACACGGACCGATTTTTTACTTACAAACGACCGATTCCCGAACGATCCGATGCTATCGTTAAGTTATCGTATAGTTGGTGGTGTACGAACGATCGTCGGCCCACTAAACGAGCTGACATTATCGTCCCCAAAATCGATTGGCCAGGTTTAAAAATTTTGGTCGTTTAACGATAAAATCTGCCAGTTGGTGTGAGTGTCAGACATTTGTCTTTCAACGATTGTTCTCTGCGCATGTCACGATTGCCAGCAGCGGAAGTCAACGACATTCGATCGTACGTAGATGTACGATCGTACGTATTTTACGATAATGATGCGACAAAATCTTTCCCGAATTATCGTTGCCCGTGGATGGCATATAGTATGGGAACTCGATCGCCATACGATCGTTTGTCGATATAATCGTTCATCGCACAACGAGCGAAATCGCCTCGTGTATGGCCACCTTAAGAAACTGTCTATATAGTTATAACTATCAAATAAGTAATGAGTCATCCAGGAGTCAAAACGAATCAGTTTGGAGAGAAGAAAAGGAAATATGTAGAGGGAAGAGGGAATATAAACAGAAATTCTTGTTTAGCATAAGCAAATATCTGCTATAAGAGTGTGAAAAGGCACTTCAGTTTCTGGAAGAGAACAGCCACTAGTACAAGCGAATTTCATCAGTTGGGGTCCAGAATCATACAGTAAATTGTTATTTTCCCAAAATTTACTGAGACCCTGAGGATCTGTTTGTCTACATATGTAGGTGGATAAAGAAAACTCACCAGCACACCCTGGCTGCTCCAAAGGAAAAAACTTTAGCCTGGTGCCCGGTATCAAGAGGGAACTGCACCCTCCAATCCAATCTCGAACAGCATAGATACTGGCACAGCAAGGCAATTATTTATTTAGTGCAACACATCTATGCTGTTACATATGTAGGTGGCCATACACATTAAGCTCCACTCATTTGTCGATATGCCCACCCTAAGGCCAACCAATCAAATAAAACAAGAACTGTGCCATTATTAAATAATAGTGATTATTATGGGTGACTATTAATATATATTAGTGTTTGTATATTATATATACATTCTGAATCTTGGAAAATGGGAACAAGACCCTGCTTCTACAGAAGGGTCCAGAAGTATAAAGGAACCTGTGAGGCCTTGACTTAAAAGCAATTCAATATAAAATTATAATGTAAAACATTCTAAAGTCATAGCAACTGTGTCAGTATGATTTTGCAAAACCTGTGGAATAACATGGCTAAATCATCTTTTGTGAGCCCTCAGGCTAAGGAACACTATAGCCTTTTGCTTTAACATGTAGATGAGGGACAGGCCTGCTATCATTCCATGCATGCCCAGGGAGATTGGTAACTCACAAGGCAGAAAAGAACTGATGGATGTTCAGTTGTGCCTGTATGGTTTGCTTTGTTCATCCACAGCCCTTATGGATAATAGATAACAGAGAAGCAGAAACCTGTATAAAGCAGATTTCTTATTGGTTGCTCTTGGGCAAACTTGATGTGTTTTTTACATATAGGGTTTATATATTATTATATTCTCATAAACTACAAGCCTGTTAAAGATAAATTCATCATCTAAGCTGAGACACATTCAGCTGTTTATTGTTATATTCTCAATGAATTTTTCAGATATTTAAAGGTGACCCTTGCCTAACACCCGATCTGTGACCAACTGACACTTGCCTGTGGCTAACTCTTTTTGCCTTGGGTTCTATACAATTCGCTCCCACAAACTGTCAGACTTTCTACCAATCTCTCTGCCTTCAAGAAATCTCTAAAAACACATTTATTTAGAGAGGCTTACCCTAATCTAGTTTAGCAATACCCTGTGCCCCACCTCTCACAACTCTGGTCATGCCCATTCCCACACCTTGTGTCTCAACCTTTTCTCCTTGTAGATTGTAAGCTCTTTTGGGCAGGGCCCTCTTCACCTCTTGTATTGGTTATTGATTGCTTTATATGTTACTCTGTATGTCCAATGTATGTAACCCACTTATTGTACAGCGCCGCGGAATATGTTGGCGCTTTATAAATAAATGTTAATGTAATGTAATGTAATGTATACATTTACAAGCCATAACCCAGATAATAGCAAATAACACACCAGTATTAACTCCTAACCTATTTGTCCCCTGTCAGCAGCTTACAAGGACTACAAACACAGTGAATAGCTGTGCTACTTGCTGCAGAAAGCAAGTTCATTCAGATTCAGATTTTATATTGTATAATCTCAATGCTTCTGTTTACCTTGTTTCATCTTAGGTCACACGTGGAATACCATCCTCTTCTGCGTTTTGTAGGCAGGTGGAGAGGCGCATCTCTGCTCTAATCCGCAGCTCTGTGTTGCTGCACTGACAGGCAAAGAATCTGTGCAGCTACACAGAGCTTTGGATGAGAGCAGATCTGCTTCTTTCAAAATGTCTAGAAAACACAGGCTGAGAGAAGTTGACAGCATGCCATTTCTTACTGTAGCCTTAAGGTAGCAATACATGCTGTTTTTTTTATCTGCTGTTTGGGCAAGGTTGTGAAATGGGCAAATCTTTGCCAACTTTGGCCACCATATGCTAGTCTTCTGGCCTTTGGCAAATAATTAAATTAAAATAAGGGTCCATGCAGACAGACTTACTGGTAAAGTTGCCAGCCTGTGTGGTCCTTGATGGATGTTTTTTTCCAAACCTTTCACATAGTGACTGGGTGCCATCATTATAGCCCTATAAAAAGGCCAATAAGCTGCTGGATTGGTCAGGCGTAGCTAAAAAAAACATATCCAGGTTTAGACTTCTTATCTCTATCACTCATTTTTATATAAGCCACAGACATGGAGTAGAAGTGATTTTGCTTTGTATTTTGGGACACTGGCTCTGATAAATCTAGAATATCTAGAATCCACACCCACTTTCTAGCAGTAAAACATATGCAGGTGTCCTTTATTAGACACATCTAATTATCTTCCTTGCAAGAACAAAACATGTAGTAGTTTCAATTTCCTGTTTAAAGGACATGTAAACCCCACACACAAAAATGTAATCAGTGTACAGCCTCTTTAAAATCTGTCAATACCTGCCACACTGGTTGTCCAGAGGTTAATAGTAAGGCTGGAACATCTCCTTAATTACTTAGATTTCCTTCTCCTCCTGTAACCCACACGGCCCCCTCCCTTAGGAATTTGCTTTGACTTCTGGCTTGTGGGCATGCTTAGTTGTTCTAAGCTCAGATTACTAAACATGCCCCCAGTCTAGCAACCAGTGAAGAGATGGCATTGCTGGTTCCCATAGAAACTCAGCTCTAGCTGTCTGCTTCCTTTTTTTTCTCCTAACCTCCTCTCCTGAGCTCAGCTAAAACAAAGCAGAACTTTTATCAGAGACAGTTCTGCCTGTGCGAACCTGTATTCTTGAAATGTATGCTGAATAAGGGTCTGTGTGTGTATGCTGTTTGCAGATTTAAATGTATCTGATTATGTATCAGAGGAAAAATGGCTACTGGGTGAAAGCTGCCATTTGGGGGTGGGGGGGTGGGGGAAATGTGCCCAACTGATATACATTGTAGGCAAATGTAGGCTTTACATGTCCTTTAAGCTTAAAAAAATAGATTTTTTGTGATTAAAATAGAAGGAAATAAAGCATGTTTGGCACAAGCCTTAATCACTGAACTCATGTAGAACAGCTACTGCCCCTTTAAAGGAGATCACATGACTACCAGATCTAAGCGATCAAATGATACAAGTAAAATATGTGATTTAAAGATGGTAATATGGTAGCTAGCAGTTTCTTGGTTATGGCCCAGTAAGCACCGAATTGCTGAGCAACTATGAAGAACATGGTGGGTCTCAACAGGAGACTAATGTTCTAGCTCAGTGCTGTCCAACTGGCGGCCCGCGGGCCGCATGCGGCCCGCGACCCCCCTCTGTGTGGCCCCCCACCTGTCTGGCTGCTTTGATGGCTTACTCTTGTGTAAGCTTTAAATGGTATCAGTACTGAGATTAACTGCCCCCCCTGCATGGTTCTCACCTCAGATTCAGGCTGTAATCAGGCTGTATTGTTTAAATATGTAATCCCCTGTGTTGTTCACACCTTTTAATCTCTGCATTGTTCACCCCCTGCAGTGTTCACACCTCAGGCTCAGACTGTAATCACTCCCATTGTTCCCCTGTTCTCACCTCAGGAGCAGTAGAAACCCACAAATAATCCCTGCATACTACAAAAAGAACATATACTGAGGTGGTACTGCAATTAAAAAGTTTTTTAATATATAGTTATTGTGCAGACTGTAGGAGCAGTGCCAGCATTGTGTCACTGTAGGCTGCCTGTGTGTGCCATACACACAGGCAGCATAGGGCAAGCAGAGTATGGCACACACAGGCAGGGTAGGGAAGGCAGAGTATGGCACACACAGGCCAAGTTTGGCACAAACCAGCCAAGAATGGCACACACAGTGAAAGTATGGCACACGCAGGCAGGGTAGGGAAGGCAGAGTATGGCACACACAGGCAGGGTAGGGAAGGCAGAGTATGGCACACACAGGCAGGGTAGGGAAGGCAGAGTATGGCACACACAGGCCAAGTATGGCACAAACCAGCCAAGAATGGCACACACAGTGAAAGTATGGCACGCAGGCAGGGTGGGGCAGGCAGAGTATGGCACACACAGGCAGGGTAGGGAAGGCAGAGTATGGCACACACAAAGGCAGGGTAGGGCAGGCAGAGTATGGCACACAGGCAGGGTAGGGCAGGCAGAGTATGGCAGGTTTTTGCTGTACTACAACCATTAATATGGGTATGGTCATGTGATAACATGGGTGTGGTTTCAAGTGGGTGCGGTTTCAAAAAGGGGAGTGGTCAAAACTGGCTTCCATTATCGGCCCTCCACCACATAGGTCGGAAAAATTCCGGCCCTCGGTACAACAGAAGTTGGACAGCACTGTTCTAGCTGATAACTTAATAACAACAAACTCATTTATAGCACATATTGCAAAAGTTAATTGCTGAGGGGGATAATTCTAGTTTTCAAGCTGATTTTCCCAAAATGGTATATCAGATTAATGATTTTAATCTTCCTCCTTATGACAGATATACTTTTAATGGCTTTATATCTGATGGGCCTTGCGTTGATGTATAGTGTACAAATGTTAAACATATGCTTGCCGCTCAAACCCTGCATTTTGTAAATCCCTAAAGCGTACTTTTGTTAATTACAGTATTTGTAACTCATGAAGAACATAGAAAAAAAAGTTACTTGTAAAATAAAAGAAAAAAAGAACATGGTTTAATATATGATTTATTAACTTATGAAACATGTGCATGATATTACAGCCTGGCAAAAGCAGTGAAGACTTCACTCGGTCTCCTTCTGTTTCTTAAAGGGACACTTTGATCAGGATACAGCTGTGTTTATGATAGAAAACAACATGTAATGTTTTTGGTATATATACTTGAAAAATTTGATTTTCTTGTGCTATACAGTAGTTACTTTTTGCTGGAATAGGGTAATATATTTTACTTTACTTCTGTGACTTTATCTACTTCCTTTGTCTCTCATTCGATAAAACATTGTGCATAGTGTAATCACATACTGTAGTTGCTATGTAACACTATGCACAATGTTTTATCGAATGAAACATTGGTTTTTATGATGTGATAATTTCTAAAATGTATATATTATAACTATGCACTGCTGATGGCCAGACATTGGCCCGTTTGAATTTGCACATACACAAGAACATTGGCTAATTGTATAATGGTCTGATGATGGGGCACTTTTCCACTTTGTTGAGTTTGAGAGTGTATTTAAATTTGGTGTGAACACTATTGTTTTATTCTTGAGAAAGGTCCTATTGAGGACCGATACGTCGGATTCATTTAAAACAATATTTCTCAAATAAACTTATGACAATTTTAAGGGTGTGCCGGCCACGGAATATTTATTGCTGAATACTTAAAGTTTGGCTGTGTACCCCGCAAAGTTATAAGCTTTGGAGTTCAGACATTATAAGGACTGATATATATATATATGTATATATATATATAATATCTGTCAGCAAAAATCTGGCAAAAGTTACAGAGGATTTTCGTGGGCTTGTATACATACTACTTGCAACAGTTCCAGTGAATTGAAAACAAGACACATTTTAAAAAATTATTTGAAAAGACTAAGTTAATAAATAAATAAAGTACAATTTTGGAAATGTATAATTTCAACCAGAAAATGTGTCTTGTTACACATGTACAGCAATGAGCATATGTGTACTAAGAACATTTTAGTTTAATTTATATTGAAATAGAGAAGATGATTATATATATTTTGAGCCCCTTTGTCTTTTCTTTTACTGTAATGATTGACAATGGATAATTAATGTGATAGTGAAACATCTTTGTGAATGAAAACTCATTGTTTTTTCACGTAGTTATAGCACCAAGATATGATAATAGAATTAAGATAAGTAATATCTATCCTTGCATTAACAGGATAATGTCTACTGACCAAAGGGCAGGCATTTATGTTACTATGTCATTATACTTGCTTAGCAAACATAAGTCAGTAAGAACTCCAGCACTGCTACAAACTTTCTGTATTAGATCTGCTGCTGATCAGTGTTTTGCCACTTTATAACAGTAAGAGGGAAACATATTGGAATAGCAATAGAAGTACCGTATATACTCGAGTATAAGCCGAGTTTTTGAGCACCAAAAATGTGCTCAAAAAGTCACCCTCGGCTTATACTCGCGTATTTGGATAAAATGTATACCCCCCGTGGGTGTCCGCTCGCACCCCCGCCACCAACCCCCCCTCGTGCAGGTAACTATCTAGGCATTAAAATAACTTATTTACAATTAAACTCAACGCGTCACCTTCCCTAACATGCGCGCGCACAAAATATAGTGTACCTGTGCGCTAAACGCGGGGACTTTTGTGCGGGGATTTTCGGCGCCGAAGAGAAGGCGATTGAAGTAAAACCGGCTTGGTTTGAAAGGAAAGCTCCCCAGCAGAGGAGAGCAAGGCAGCCGAGACGGTACCAATACGACGGGCACGGTAAGCTTAGGCAGCGCTGGGAGATGTTTCTGTCAGGTTACCGAATCTTTTCTAGGTCACGACCCCTCTTCGCCGTGCGCTCGTATGCCACAATCCGGACACAGTGACATCGGTCCCCAGCAGCTTTAACCAGCCCCGCTCCCAGCCTACAGTAAACACCCGCCGCTACTCCGGGGCTAAGCTGCAGCACAAGAAGCCCATTGCATTGTAGAGGGGGAATTGCCGGCTGCTGGAATCCTCAGACAGAGGAATATTAGGGCTTTGAACCTGTTGCATAGAACTCAGGACCCGGACTGTGCCTTAACTTGAAAGTGGCTGCTCCCAGCCAAAAGAGCAACTCGGCCTTAAATGTATTGCACCCCAGTGCTTTGGCACACCAGGCAAACCTCCATGGCTGCATAAGGCCCCTGTGAACCTGCACAAACTGTAACTCTACCCTGATGCACTCTCTTAGTAAGTAAGCTGGGCCCCTTGGGTGCAAGATTTGGTAGGTAGATCTAATATCAGGGCTGTGCACCAGGAGGCTCAAGTGCCAGATGCTTCACTCCAAAGAGATTTTTGGGCCTGTCTAATCATGGGCATCATGCAGTTCTCAGCATCATGTAATTGTAGTATTATGTAAGCCCACCCTAGGCTTTAGTGGTTATTTTCTATTTTAGGGAGCAATGTTACCATACCCAAGGGGGTCTGGGGGTCCCATCCAGCCTAATCAGCATGAAGACCTATTTTTGGGTTACAACCCATAGGTTAATAATCCCTGCACTAAGCAGAAAAATCTGCAACCTTGTTAATAAGAGGTAGAATCTTAAAAAGTGATTGAAACCAGCAGTAATAACCCACATAATGAGCAATTACAGATGCGGTTTTGGATTTTGGAGTTAGTGAAACTGAGAGGTGTACAGGGATGTAATATTACAATACATACACAATCCAGTAAGTCAATACTCAAGTAGAAAAGAGGTATAAAAAAATACAGGGCTGCATTAATAAATAGGCAAAAGAGGCATGTATTATACAGGGCCCCACAATTAATTCTATATAGGGCAATAACATTTAAAGGAAGCAAGGAATTGGCTCACCCCTGATTGTAAACACTAGGTAGACTTCTGCAACATATTTTAACATTGAATGGTGTATGCTGCTCCTCAGTGCAATAAACCCATACAGGGGCACAGACACTGCAAGTCATCAACTGTGTACAAGAAACCTTGATTGATCTGGAGCTTCCTTAATTATTTGCTTTGAATACATGGTGTCGGCAGGTTAGGTAGAGTCAACATTGTGGCTCAGTGGTTAGCACTGCTGTCTTGCAGCTATGAAGTCCTTTATTAAAAACCTGGGCACCAACTGCAAGGAGGTATTTGTGTTTTCCCCATGTCCCCAGGTACTCCAGCTTCTCCATACAATCCAAAAACATATAGGTAGGTTTCAATGTGAACTTAGGGCTGTGGTAGACGGGGAGATTAGTCGCCTCTCAAGGCAACTTCCACGATTTCCGAAAACTTAGGAACGCATATGCCATCCCACTGGCGATTTACATTCAAGCCGGTGGGATGGCATATCGGGGAGATTAGTCTCCCGCAACAAGGAAGATTTGTCGCGGGCAACTAATCTACCCGTCTACCATGGCCCTTAGGAAGCGGCATTTAGATTGCAAGTTCACATGTTAGGGTGAAGACACACAGAGCTACTATTAGCAGCTACTTGTTATGGCTACTAATACAATGCTGATAATTGTCTCTACTTGTGTTTTAGCAAAGGCAATTCTCAGTATTATCCATGGCGCTAAGTAGCTGTGAAAAAGTAGCTGCTACTAGTAGCTCAGTGTGTCTTCACCCTAACAAAAATTTCTGAATGAAGCACACATGGAATACATACCAGTGGAATACCAATACCAGTGTTCCACCTGGGAAAACTCCAAGAGATATGTAAATGGATAAAATGAACCACACAGCATGTTTGCTGGGTAATGGGAATGGGGTCTATTGAACTGCTCTGTGCTGTTAGCAGTGTATTGTAAAAGTAGGTAAAAAGCACTTAAATAAATGATGTGCATGCTGTTCCACTAAAGCTCCGAATAAATCAACTTGCTGCAGCAGCATTTCCTTTTATGTATATCTTTTAGATTGTAAACTCCGCTGGGCAAGGGACATATGTGAGCAATGTGAACTTCTTTTTAGGTCCCTAAAATTCTCAAACCTAACCCTACATAGACCAGTCAAGATTTTAACTTAATTTTTCAAAAAATTGAAAAAAAATCAGAAATTTAGCAAAACATGCCCTCCTCATTAATGCAACTTCTGCAAACATAAGAGAACTTAATGGTTGATGGACTAAGAGGGAAAAACAAAAATAAAGTACTAAAAAATATCTTCAACTTCATTTACTAAAAAACTGGGGCATATCTGCCACACCCCCAGTCCAAGATGTAATTATTTCCAACAATATAACTTAATATATACAACCTTTACAATTATATTACCTCCCTATTTAGGAAATACAGTCCTAATCTTCAGACTTGAAAAGGTGTGGAGCAAAGAAAGTGAAGTGTGGTGAATTGGAGGTGTAGTTTGGCATAAATAAAGCTGGCCATACTTGTACAGATTTAAGCTCCTTATTCGGTTCCTTCAGAACGATTCACCAACTTATCTGCCCATGTAAAGGCCCCCATACACGGGCCGATAGAAGCTGCCGATATGGGTCCCTTGGACCGATTCGGCAGCTAATCGGCCCGTGTATGGGCAGAAACGAGCGGCCTGGCCGACCGATATCTGGCCTGAAATTGGACCTTAAGGGGCCCTCAAACAGGCCACCCCGACCGCTATCTCATCAAAAATCAGGCTGATGTTGATTAGGCAGGCTTATTGATACAGTCCTTGCTCTGACAGCTCCTATTCCTACAGCTCCAAACAATCGACTTAGCTGTTGTCATATTGGAAGAAGCAAGTCTTATGATGTATGGCCACTTTAAGTGTGTTGGGGTTGAGTCTTCAATGTTCTTATCTTCTATTGTGTATGTTTGAAGGTATGCATTACTGATGTGTGAATAAATATAAGTAGATGATTTATGGCCACAAATCAATTAGTAGAGGAGGTCGAGACAAACAAGCAGATTTTTATTTATATGCACAGCTAAAAGTAGCTTAAAATGTATAAGGGTTAAGAAAAAAACAAAACGAATATTAAATAGCTACTGCTCATAGCCCTTTTAAGCTCTGCTTTAATTAAACAACCACCTATTTAGTTGTACACTTAATGAAAGTTAATTTTCCAGACAGATTTATATATTCAGTTTAAAAATATGCAAAATATGAACAATTTTTCATCCGTGAAAACAATTTTGTATTAGTGTGTACTATAAAGACACTTAGAAATCATTTGCCAGAGGGAAGAAAATAATGTGGTTTTAGGTTTGATTTAGTTTTAGGGGTACATAAAAGTTTATTACATGTTCCCTGTACATTTCTAGAAAAATTGTGCATGTTTGATCTTTGCCATGCTTTTCTTACTCTTAAGGAGTATTACATTTTTTTTTTTTTCATAAACTTGAACCACATTTAATCATTGAAATGTCAGGGATAGCTGGCAAGTGTCATAATGAATGAGAATCCGGTAGTAGGAAAATAAATTACCAGTGAGCTGGTGATTACTACAGCCTGTCAGACAGCATTTGGATGGCAAGCTGAAATAATGAATAATTAATTGGCCAAGCTGCAAAACTCTTTCCTATAATAAGTCTAGCAGTTAAAATAAAATGTAAAAAAATGTGTTTTGTTGCTATTACAGAATTGGTAGCACAATGACAGATACTGTACATTAAATAAATGACTGAATCAGGCTGTTAGGCTATTGGGGCATTTATCACATACCCTGGTCAGTGTAATCATCAGGCAAATAGATTTTACAGTCTGATTCTAAGCTGTTCGATCATGGATCATTAGGACACTTCTGTAGCAATTTGGGTGAAAATGATCCAACACAATGACAATATCTGCCCTTAAGTAGTATAAACAGTACAAGTATTTAGCGGTCTGCTCAAGTGATTGGATAATTAGGTGTACATATTTTATTGTAAAAAAAAGTGATTACTGCTTGAAATTTAAACGTAATTCTTTGCATCTCTTGCTAGCACATCTCATCAGACACTGACAGTCTGGAATTCCACAACCAACGTTTATATTTGTTTTCTAAATTCCTAGATTGACTTGCACTAAATGAAGGTCATAGGTTAGTTTGGGAAGGGAATTAGTATCCTGATGTGATTTGGGTTTCACTAAGACTATATTTATAAGAGTATGATAATAAATAGAAAGCTGTTTGTCAATCATCTCTCTATATATTTTATTTATAGTACTATACATGTATGGTGTCATTTTTGAATAACAATGCAATAAAGAGAAATTTAAGTTCAGTAAGTATACAAAAGTAGGACAGATATTAGTGTATAGAGAGTTAATGTGGCCATACACGCACCGCTATACCACTATCGTACAAAACATAGCTTCAAATTATCGTCCCCATAATTTTAGTACCATGGGAATCGGTTGTTAGAAGTAAATCGGACAGGTTAGAAAATGTTGGTCTGATAAAATATGTGCATGTAGTGAGTATCCGACCTACAATGCATTTCACTTTCTTACGATTGTTGTCTGCCAGTTATTTTATGTTCAGAACATCCTCTGATTTGTTATTTTCAGGACTTTATCCCACAATTTCAATCTGAATGTTAGTCTTAGATCTTTGCATTTAAATGTATGATCAATATCCAAACGTTCGTCAGAAGAAGACTATTGTTTGAACATGTTTAGCCAGCTTTAAGTTACCTGGACTCTTGTGGTTGTGTTTTAAATGTATAATAGCTTTCTTTACACCATGACCAGGCACCACTGGTTGTATAGCTCTACAGAATGTCAAATTACATACTGCCGTATCACTACAAATTCATAAATTGTGTTGGTTGCCCTAAGAGTCACTGTCTGACCCCTAAAACAGCCCCCCATATCCTAACATAATTTTTCAAGTTAGTTGACAATTGCTGGCACAAGCAATTGGAAGGTGTTTTTATTGATATTGTATGGAGGTGCTGTTTTGGGCCACATTTTTGTGCTACTTAAAAATACAGTGTTTAAATTGCCCAATACAGCTCATATGAGCCGTGGTTAAGTTGTTTAGCCATTCGGAGATAAAGAGATATTTACCAAGTAAAGCTATGGTTTTGAAAGTTTTCTATCCACTTACATATTATTTATGGAAATGCCATAGCCCATAGAGTTTATTCAAGCAAAAAAATTTAATTTTTAAATAGTCATTTTTTCTCTAATAACAAAGCAGTACAGTTTACCTTAATTCTAACTAAGCTGCATGAATCCATATTGATGGCAAAACAAACCTATTTGGTCTATTTAATGTTAAAATGAATTTTAGCAGACTTTGGGTATGACGATTCTCTTCTCTTATCCAAAAAAACCCAGGTCCCAATCATTTTGAATACTAAACCTATACCTCTTGCTAAAATCTACAAATTGTGGGGCAAACTGCTTGAGCTTTGTTTCATTTAAACAAGGTGATTTAGCCTAATGTCCCACAGAGACATTAGTCGCCGCAAGTTCCAGCAACAAGTCGCTTGTTTGTCTCTACATAGAGAAGAATATAAATCGCCAGTACCTAAACCGACAATACTACTTCAAATCGGTTATCGCTCTGAATCGCTATGAGACTCTTTTTTGAGCGATTTTACAAAGAAATCATTGTCATTTAAAACTATTGGAATCGCTGAAAGCAAAAATCACTGAGCGGGAAGTCGCTGCGATTACCCCTTTGCACTGAATGTCATTTTTAATTATGGCCAGGGAATATGACACCTGGATTTGTGGGAAATAAAAACGCTCCATTGCTGAAATCTCTAGTAACCGCTTGTTAGGAAAAGATGAGTGATTTGTCGCTGGAACTCTCTTTTTAAAAATCACAGCAACTAAATCTTCCCATGGGACATTAGCCTTAAACAAAATGGGTAAATTTGTAAGGAGATTTACTGATTTGTTAGGAGATTGTTACATTACAGAAGTAAGGATGATAAAAAGTTGTGGCCAGAAAGTTTCTGAAGAATTAGGGTCGTGGCAGACGGGAAGTCGCCGCATGACAAATTTCCCTTGTCGCGGATGACTAATCTCCGCGAATTGCCATCCCACCGGCACCGCGTATGCCATCCCACCGGCACCGCGTATGCCATCCCACCAGCCGGTGGGATGGCATTTCGGGGAGATTAGTCAGCCACATCAAGGGAGATTTGTCGCGGGCGACTAATCTCCCCGTTTGTCATGGCCCTTAGTCTTGAAACTTAAGACAAGTCTGCAATGTGAGCTAATAACAGCTTCACAGAATCTACATTCACATAACTGGATCTCCATTTAATTAAAAACATATGGTATAGTGGCCATCTAGTTTTTTCAAGCAGGATGGCAAACTGCAATTAGATACTCAATAAACCCATTTATATTGGCATATATTTGCTCTCAAGCACATATATGTGCTTTGGAAACTCTTCAGCTTGATCATTGAGTTTGCTGGCAAATGATAGCCATTGCAACAGTCAATTCTAATAATCTATAAATAATGATGGCTCGAAATTTTTCACCAGGTTTTTCTGTGAAAAAAAACGCCCATTTACTTTAATGCGATTTGCAAATTTTTGCTGTGAAACAGGACAGGTTCACTAATTACTATCTATAAACTGTTTTTGTAGTATATAATATTTTACATTGCTTTATAAATATGCCTCAAGTGTATTATAGCAGGCTTTCCTATTGCTCATTCCAGTGCCATACCACAGACATGCTATTTACAAACATATATTTTTACAGGCTAAAAATAACTGATTAAAAATCTTTATCCATGAAATAATAAGTAAATCCTCTATGATGGAATATCGCTAGCACTGTTAATAGCATGTATTTTATTATTTAAATGAATTATTATATAGCAGGAAACCCCCTACCTTGCAGCTAATGTTTGAGGTAAAGACCACACAGGATACTTCTGGCATTTAAATAAACAAAAACAACAGCTTCAGGCAAAAACCAACATAGTAGAATTGAAATCCCTGCCTAGAGGAGTCTGCACCCTTCCTTTTTTTTAACTGAGTAGGGATAATGTAAAAAAGTAATTTTCATACTGGAAGTAGGGCTCATATACAGTATTAAGAAAGCACTATGTGCAAAGACTTGCAGTAACACACAAAGGGAACCCCAGAAGTAACACCATCTTAAGAAGGGGTGTCAATCTCAATCACATAAGGGGGCCGAAATCTAAAACACAGGCTAGGTTGTGGGCCAAATTTTTTATTAATATACTTAGTAAGATACTAAGGGGTATATTTATCACAATGTGTAAAAAGTGGAGTAAGACATTACCGGTGATGTTGCTCATAGCAGCCAATAGATGCTTTGCTACTGTTGAAATCTGATTACTGATTGGATGCCTTGGGAAACATTACTGGTAATGCTTCACTCCACTTTTAACACAGCATGATAAATATACCCCTTAGTCTTAGTTACTATGTAAGGGAAAATGGAAATTGATCAGCCTGGATGGTCAGACACACTCACCAAGGGCCACATAAAACAGCCAGGTGGGCCGGATTTGGCCCCCGGGCCTTGTGTTTGACATATATGATCTAAAGGCAGGTTCTAATTCAAGGGCTTTCATGTTCCTGTCCACCATGTACTTTGCACCTTGCGAACTATTGCAGCTAATACATGCTCAAACTTTTGTATGATTCTTCATATGGTTGTTTATAATTGATCCTTTGAAACTTTTAAAAAGGAGATATTAAGCAATTTCATTTATTTTTTACTGCATTGTGTTCCATTTGTTCACTCACACAGTACAGCATTAAAAGAAACTTCATAAATATGTATTTCCTCTATTTGGTGGTATCAGGCGAGGTATTCAGATGCAGAAACCCCACGTAAGACTGACTGGTTTATACAGACCATATATATATAATAAGCACAAACAAACCCCACTCACAGGACTGTATGAAGCAAAATAAATGGTGTTTAATTCAACGTTTAGGCTTAGACTCAACCCGGCTTGCGTCTAAGCCGAAACGCTGAATTATACACCTTTTTTTTTTTTTTTTTGCTTCATACAAGTCCTGTGAGTGGGGTTTGTTTGTGCTTACTAATGATGTTTTGTTAACCATGCATCCAGGCAGTACTTGGAGTTCTCTGTGTGCACCATCCCAGGGACTTTGTTAGAAAACAAAATTTTTTTTAATGAAAACGATCCAACGTTTCGAGCACCAACTGTGCTCTTACTCAGGGACAAACCACATATATATATATATATATATATATATATATATATATACACTTATAGGGATTACAACCTGGGTGCAAATCAGAAAGACAATATCAATATGTAAGAAATGCTGATGCACACCAGGAAAATTTCATCAAAGATACTTTTTTTATTAAATAAAATAAGTATCTTTCTTTGATGAAATTTTCATGGTGTGCATCAGCATTTTTTACACACACACACACATTTATATATATATATATGTATATATGTGTGTGTGTGTTCAATATAAGTATACACACAGTATACTCAAGTGACATTATTTGTGACTTTTCCCGTCTTCCTTTTGCAATTATGTCCTTGAGAATCTCTTGTAGATACATTTAACAACAAATCTGACAGGAAAATGTAATTTAAGGTTATTTATTCACGCCTGGGTTGCAGGGAAAAATAAAGTACATTATAAGAGTACCATTCAAATTCAGAAGGCTGCCCCTCTAGCTGTTTTTCTTCTATCCCCTGTTTTCAATGCCGAACACAATTAGCAGATTCCCTTCTGTCTCCCTAGCGGCCCTGGGGCTATGGCAGGGTGGGGGACGGAGCAGCTGTCTGTTTACAGGGGACTGTGCGGGGAACACACAGCTTGAGGGAAAGACGTGATTCAGATGAAAAGCGACGAGAGTAGGAGGCGAAGGGCCCGTGGGAGGTGATGAGTGTGAGACAGAGCAGCCAGGGCCCATTTAGGGGCCGGATTGTGGGAGGGAATGGGAGAAAATGGGAGGCCGAGTGAATGCAAAGGGAGGGGCTATAGGAAAGAGAAGTTTGAATGGGCTTTGGATACGGACTATGGCAAGCAAGTGACCAGGGATAGGGTCTGAGTATTTGAATGCCTTTCTTTATATGGGTACAGACCTGGGCAGCAGGTTCTCGCTAAGAAATCGCTCTGGAAATTCTGCTTGTATGTGAAGGAACCGGCAGGGATTTCCTGAGGTCTCCGGTTGGCTTTCCTTTTCTTACGAATTATAACCCTCTTTTAGTCTGATCCATGCTAATCGGATGTGTCGGTTTCTAATCGCAGCAGTTTGGAGTCTTACGGGCGTGTAAGCGATTTAATAACTGCTACAGTATCACCCGGCTGTGTGCGGTGACCCAGGTAAATGTGATATCAAATTATTATATATGCATTGTGTAAATAGCAAGTTAATGCTAAACTGATTGATAGCAGTAAGCAATGTGTCTGGTCTCAGCCATACTAGTGCTCCATCATCAGATATTATATATACTCTGCGGGCTGGTTATTGTATCGTCAAATGCGTTGCATTAATCATAGTCAAACTATTTATAGAACACTTCCAGTTTTTTTAACACCACTTAGAATTTTTCAATGGATATCTATTGTTTTTCAAGTACATCAGGTCTTTTACTCTTATCCTATAGTGGAGCTCTGGCATCATATAGCTAAATCTTATCTCTTATCTTATCTTATTATTTGGCTACCATTATAGTCAGCAAGTCCCTTTTTGGTATTATGTCTAATATTTGGCACCTGAGGCACAGTAAGGGTCTTACTTATAGTCACATGTTAATAACAGGTTGGCTTCCCTACATCATGAGTTCAACACAGAGTAACCCATAAATCTAATTGTCTAAGGCAATTTGTATATGTCTGTATGTATATCTATCTGTTTATTTATATAGAACAGTTTTTAATGTAGCACACAAACTTTATGTCTAGAGTTTTAAATGGCCCTGAATGTTTAAGAAAATAATACTATGCTATGCTCTGTTAGCTTCTGTTAGATGAAATGGCTTGTTGGCACAGCCTGCTCATCTAGATCAGATTGTACTCAATGTACTGAATGTTATTATGAAATGTCGTGTTGTTGAATGGGTTCCAAGTGTCCTTTAGTTCACGGTAGTGCAGTGTCATTACTGTGGTTTATTTGTGTTTATCTATATTTAGATGTGGTACGTTAGCTCAGAAAATATCATGAGAACCAATCAAGATACAGTGGAAGAAGAGGTCCTGGGAAATAGAAGTTACTATTTGACATCTGCAGAATAATAAATGCTGGGCATACATAGGTCAATATTGTTTGCCAATGCCAGTTTTTTGACCCATGTACCAGCCAAAACAATAACCTGCCCAACTGATATCAGGCAGAGGTTTAGCACTATTTCTGCCAGTTGCCCCCCCAAATGGGTATATAAAGACCCCTGCTGTGATCCCATCATTAGCCCTGGTTCAACAATATAGTATCAGGGCAACTTGTCCCACCTCTTCTCTTGGGTGACTTAATCTACTGTATATGTCCAGCTTTATATAGACATTCTTATAATTGCAAATGTTTGCCTATTTATATCACATCTATTGTCTTTTAAATATGCAGCGATTTCATAACAAGATGGTAAGAATGCCATGTTTGAATTCCAAGTAATGAGTACATAAGTAATTAAATGTAATTATATATATATATATATATATATATATATATTTGTGTGTGTGTGTATATTTATAATATTGGGGAGGAGAAGGATTTGAAGACAAGTGCACGTTCTTTAGATATAAAGCAAGAATTTTTAAATGTCTTGGAAAACAATGTGTCTGTTTACAAAGTCAGACACCACTTATGTGCCCCAAACAAATTCAACACAGAAGAATGTTTATGGGCCATTAGGCCTAGTTTACATGATCTTTTAATGCCATGTTTTGGGAATTTCAGCTACTTGTGTAGCTAGGCTTTTCTTATAGAGCTATAAAGCATAGAGCACCCTGGAACTATGGGCACCTTCTTGCTAATGGCAAAAGTGCAGGGAATTGCCCTGCAAGTCATTAAAATGAGCCAGAATGCATTTTTCTCTGGTCAATGTTGGTCAAGGACTAACACACCACACTTGCCTTAGCTTCCACTGGTAATTGATACCCAGCATTTTTATTGTTATTGCTTATAGTAGTAGTTAACAACAATATTTTGAAGTTTGTTACACCTTTTGTGTTGTGTTTTTGGCTTATTTTACTTCTAAGTGTAAGTATATATACAGGTATAGGACCCGTTATCCAGAATGCTCGGGACCAAGGGTATTCCAAATAAGGGGTCTTTCCGTAATTTGGATCTCCATACCTTAAGTCTACTAAAAAATCAATAAAACATTAATTAAACCCAATAGGATTGCTTTGCATCCAATAAGGATTAATTATATCTTAGTTGGGATTCTGAATAATTTGATTAAAATGGAGTCTATGGGAGACAGCCTTTCCATAATTCGGAGCTTGATCCCATACCTGTATAGCATTGCAACCTTTTAAGATTTTCCTCTATATTGAGAATACTATTCTCAGTCACTACATACTGTACTTCATTATTCCTTTTTGCGCTATCCCCATCTAGTTGATGATAATATGCACAATATCATCAGTGATTAAATATAAAAGTACTTAAGTAGTAACCACACCTTACTTTTAAGATTGCATTGTTTTGGGGATAACTTACTTTTTCACATTAGAGTTCATGTTGTGCAGCTATATGTGTGTATGCAGTATCTTGCTTTGTTTTAATTAATCTAATCAGAGTGGAAGAATTGTTGTCTCCTGCATTTTACAGCGAGGGATTTAGTGAATAAGCATCTTTTGAAGTTAATGGGGTACTTCAGATTAGAGAAGGGTCTACGTCACTTCATCTCTCCCAAGTGTGATGCTCCATCTGGTCCTCTTATCTTCATTAATACCAGCAAAAAGCCCTTTTCCTAAGACTGATTTTCCCTCCTGTTTGAAGGTGACGAGACTGCTTCATGAAGAGGAAATGCATTAATGTAAATTAATTCAACATTCCTTGTGTTGAATTGAATTATCAGTAATGTCTTGTGCAAGCTTGAGTTTATTCCATCATTGCACAATTCTGAACTGATAGACAGAAACAGCTGATTATCTAATGTCCATAGATGTGTTGGACTACACTGGCCTTTAAATTCATCAGTCTGCTCTTAGGCCAGATTTTTTACCTTACCCAATTAAAATCAGTTTTGCCTGGGGCCTTTGGCACCTACAGTAGCAGGAGCCTGTCTGCAGTTTCCTGATTTATACTGGGTTATATAATAGAAGGTGCAAAGTTTTCTACGGGTAGCAACAATCAGTCAACAATTAGCAGGTAGCGTTTACTTATCACCTGTTTCTTGAAAGCAAGCAACATATTATTGATTGGTATGGTTTACTTTACCTGGGCAAAGTTTGTGCCTTTTATTACGTATAGGGAATATCATTTCTTAATACTGTGTTCCACTGAATGTTGCATTCCACCTGTGCTCAGTGTTTCCATGTTCCTGTGTGAGTACAAGCACATATGGAAGTATTTAATGCGTTTGTTTCTGTGCTCTGTGAACGCAGGAACAAACGCCAGTGAGTATGACTGCAATGGAATATCACCAGCTAGTGTTTATAAATGTATAGTGCTTATGAATAGTTCCCCACAGTATGTGGTATTTGTAAAACATTTATCTATGGGCAAACTATAGTGGTAATGCACAGACAATAGGTTATTGCCATAAAATTGATGGCAGTTAAAACCTGCTTAAAATGAAGTATTTACCTATTTAAAAATATTTTATATTATATTAAAATGTCCTCACAGTTCCGGTTGATTACAGGCCTGCAGTTATATGTATACCACATGAAGTTATGGTATTTCTGTAGAGAGTGGTATGTCTACAAACAAATATCTAGGGAGCAGACAATGCCACATTGTTATAGAGGCTATAGCAATAATTGGGTCTTTCTTCAGTTTATTATGACTTACATGAGTGATAGTAGCTGCTTTTGAGAAAACCATTCTCTGGTGTAGGCCCACTGTGCATGAGGTTTGTGGCCACTGTGGTCATTTCCCTACAGAAGGATTAATACAAGGCAGGAGGTTATTACCACTGTGAAAGCTATTCCTGGGTATCATGAAACATGAAACTAATCCTGTGTAAACACAGTAAAGCAGAAATCATTAAATAATGTGTATCCCACATACTGCACACAGTTAAGCTGTGAATGAATTTCCCTTTGGCTGCCCCATGTACCTGAACAATCATTTTCAATATTTCCAACACTGAGATTATCCTTTATTTAAGATGGAAGTAAACAATAAGGGATTAGATGTTGCAGAACATTTGTTCTCTGCATGTTTGCATTTATGTGTAGGCATTGACATACTCTGTGCATCATCATCACCATTTATCTGCTAACCGTAGAGCTTTATGTAGCTAAACTATTCATCAGAAGTAGGTGGTGTTGTATATTGAAGTCTATGGAGATTTTTTTAGGCAAAGTAATGTGGCAGCTTCTGTGCACATTAAGTTGGACTGGAAGAGAATCAGTATTCTATTAACACAGTAATCCTATTGTCAGCAAAGAAATATCTTGAAGACGAAAATGGAACCAATGTATCATCTTCTTTTGGACACTTATATAATCAATGTTGTTTGCTATAATAAACTGCTTGTAAATGTGATAAGAGAAAGGATCCACCGTTGTCTTCAGATACCAGTAAGAAATGTTAGTACCCCCAAGTGCTTATGCTTAGAACAAACCTTATGAGAATTATACTATGATTATCTTTGCTGTGGCTTCAGAAAGACTGAGCTTACTTAAGCAATATCCTTGTTCTTTCTGACAGCCGTCCTGACACTCAGACAAGGGCAATTCCAAGTAGCAACCCTTGCAGCCAGTTAGTATTCTAGGCCTAAGCAGCCTCTTGCTGTGCTCTGTTAGTGCATATGATCCAAAGCTGTGCAGCTATGCTGAAAACAGCTGACAACCAGTTCCGCAGGGCAGAACAGAGACTTTGCTGTTTTATGACCCATCTGTCAGCACGCTTGGGAGAGGGTACAGGGAACAAATGCTTAGATCACAAATGCTTGAATTTCAATATCTCTAAATATGAGCCTGTAGTTTATAAAAATTTAGACAACTGCAATGGGAAGAATTAGCAATGTGAATGCATTCTAAAAATGATTTAGATATATAAAGATACAGATGCAATATACTTTGAAATTGGGCATATTTATCAAAGAGTTAAAAAATAGAAGAAGTAAAGAAGATATTGAATGCTTGCATAGTGTTGTTAAGTTTGTGTTAGTTTATAGCTAGTTAATAGATTGTAAGCTTTTTCAGGCAGTGGCCTTATCCCAACTGTGTATTAAAACACCTAGCACATAAGCACGGATTTATTTATATATACTGTCTAATTTTATTATTACTATATTTCTGTTTGTGTTTATGCCTTTATAAAGCGCTTATAAATATATACATATATACATGCTTTGCACCAAATATACTAAATCTTTTTGCTTTCTTAGACTGCATATAATGAATCCTTAATAACAGCGCAAATGTGTCAATCTTTATCTCCACAAGCCCTAAAAAGTCAACAGTGCAACACTGTACTAAATTGTAATCTTTGAGCAACATCCTCCCCCTGTGCTTTAATGTATTCTGACCTTATTTATTTTAAGTGAATGATTTGCCTCTGTTAATCCATTGTAAATTATTCTTTTTCAGGATAGGCAACTATTTCAGGGTTATGCAATACGTTCCTTGCCAAAGCTTTTAATAAGTTATTGAACCAGATTTTTCTTCTTTAATGATTAAAGCAGATGTACATGGCTTGCTTACGTCAAGCCTACAAGTAGGCATATTAGGAATTTAGAATGAACTAAAACCTTTTGACGTGTCTTTTAACTGTTTTTATTTTTAGTGTCCTTTTCTTTTTTTGCATAATACCACAGTGCATTCAGGCTATTGTAACTGGGGTTACAGCTGAGTGATCAGAAAGGCCTCAATTCTCCCAGTAGAACCTTTCTATTAAAGGCATACAAGTATGACAGGGAGATGATGGCGACCAGGCCCATATTGTTTTTTACCTTCCTGTGTTATAAACAAAAATACTGCTTGTTCAACATAACAGTATATGACTAATATTTCTGACCAAAGTGAGGTGCACTTCGTCACACTTAAGGGCCACTCTTTAAGGTTATAAGAATCATCAAGGACAATATTAAACTACAGGAAGACACTGATACATTACATAAAAATATGCATGAAATAGCTTTTCTCTGTCTGCCATTGACACCTCATTTGCATTGTGCATCCTTTTTTAACCATCCTAAATGAATGCTATACTCCCTGCAACAGAGGTAGATGGTAGAATTCCAGTGTTTATATAAGTTTTTCATCCTAGGCCTGATGTAGGTATTCCTTGTCTGAAAGGATTTCTAACCTTTCTGTTGGCCCCATGTGATCAGGTCTTTAATTCAGAATAGAATATCAAATCACCCTGTTTGGCAACCTTACCAATGAGCAGCTCTTAGCACTTTACTTCTACCTAAAACATTCAATCAAAGTAGCAACTACCCAAGCTAAACATTGTATAATAAAGTAACATCTGAAACAGATCTTTCTTAGTGTAATTTATTTTCTTTGCTATTGTAATATATTGCTTGTGACATCCTTTCCCTGCTCAACTAGGCCAATACCCCATCTAATTTATATACACATATCCTACAATGAGGATATTGTAATAATTTGCACTGCCTGTTAGATGCCCTGGAATAAAATTTTTGCTCCCTTTGGTATAACTGGGGTCAAACATCTTTGGGAAGCTCAAGAATGGCAAATAAAGTTATTTCTTGCCTAGTGACAATCGCTTTGTCAATCAGATTATAATGTGCGCCCATGCAGGTTTGTTGGAAGAGGACTTCATCAACATGATGATTTTTGGACACATATCAGTAGTGGTCATACATGGTCACCTGTAATTAACCTCTGCTACCACGGGTGACTAATCTAACCAAAATGCTTACCCACCAGCAATAATGTGAACTGCTGGTGGGAAGGCATAAGAATCTCTAAATCACCCACAGTTTCGCGGACAGCTAATCTCCCCGTTGACATTAGCCTAAATCATATGTTTACTATTGTTTGAAACTAACATGAGAACGATTGGCGTCTTTAAACTGTTATGTTACACATGCTAGTAGAGATTCAAAGGAAATGCTATGATATCATAGAATCTGGTTTTGCATAGATACTCTACAGTATGTGATTTTTGCTACAGTGTGTGATTTTGCTATAAATTATGACTAAGGCCAGATATCTTATGCTTACTGGTTACTGGAATTGAAAGTACTTGTTCAACACTTGTTTATTTTTTATTTTGTTCAACATGTTTTTGTTAATGTTATTATGAAGCTAGCCTGTTACATAACTTCAGAGAGATGGATTCATTTATTGAATGTTATGAAAATCACAACCTAATGGCATTATGCTGGCTAATGTGACCTCACATGACATGTCAAGGAAGCTATGCACTCTAGAAGAGACAATCAGTAGCCTTAGGAGTTATGTATGAAATGCCAGTGAATAAATCAAAATGGCTCAAGCTCACCATGCTAAGATAAACAGTCCAGTGACAAAGCCACAGCTCTGTACTGTCTGGCATAGAGTTTTATGGTGCAACAATTGGTGGATGATAATATTTTATGACAGTAGATGTGTAGAATGACACTGTCATAACTCCAAAATGAAAATAATATCTCTATATCAGTCATAATAACTATGTTTGAACCGTCCATTATAGCCTGTCTTTATATAACCTAGTAAGGGAGTTTTACATAAATGCATGCAACCTTGACTTAAATTTTTGTGCTAATCCAGAAAAGACAAATATCCCTTTCCCCTCTCATGAGAACAGCTACAGAGAATAGCAAGTTAGTCAAGGAACAGTAGGGGCAATTTATCATAGTAATGCCCAGTAGAGTCAGTGCTGATCATCAGGGGTGTAACTATATAGGAAGCAGACCCTGCTGGGGGTCCTAGAGATAAAGGGGGCCCCCGTGGAGCACTGTCTGATTAACAGTTTCAATCAGTGTTTATGAAAAACAATTAATTTCCAAAGTTCAAGGGTTGATATAGACCCAGGAATGTCTAGATATGCCACTGGCAATACATTACAGTATTTTACAAACTTAGTAAAGACCTGCATCAACAAACATAAGCTAAAAATGGGTCTACTTAATGCTTTAATTTTTTGCACTGATTCTTGCTACGTATAATAGAAGTAATTATTCATCCTCCATGTATTAATCAAATTATACAGTTATCCATATGCAGTTTGTTTCGGAAGCTGCTACCAAGGTCCAACCATATGTTGATATTAGTAGAGAGAGTTCCATAGGTTACACTGAATTCCTATTCCTTATATATATATATATATATATATATAAAGTTTGTTTTGACTTGATCATTTTTTGTCAGCCCACAATTCTTATTGTCTTAACACGCAAGTCCCATTGGTGCTTTCTTGTCAGCTTGAGCCGTGCTGAGAAAGGAACATGGTTTGTGAATGCTGTCAAAATGATTCCTATCCTGTCTAGACAGGAGCTGGCCAGGAAAGGTGTGTAAATGTGGAGAAAAAGGGAAAATGTACCACTCATCCATTCATTTCCATGTAAATCCACAACTTCAAAAAGCTTGCCACTTGCATGAAACATATACACTTGGCTGTAAAATTTGTAGAATAGGATACAAATCTATCAATCCATATAAATACAACCTGCTATTAAGCACATGCAACTGAAACTGCTTTGCTAACCTGTTACTTAATGCCTTGCACTGCATTTAAATGCGTGAACGTAATACATAAATGAGGGATTGACTGGAGATGTGGTCTTGTTCTCAATTTACACTAAATTATGTAGTGATCTTTGCATTTGCTATTTAGTTATGAAAAAACATGTTTGTTCAAGCATCAATTGGAAAACTATCACAACACTAGGGTATAAATATATCAATTAAATAATATAATATACAGTATATAAGGATATCAATATTTTACTTCATATATATCTATATTATATATATTTCACTGGCATTTCTTTAATGATAATTAGTTATGTATAAGGTCTAAGTAGCATAGATCCACAACATGGCTTTATATAAGGTAAAATACGCTATTATTTAACAGTATCAGAGGCTCTAACTCTATTTGCATATTTCGCAAGCAGAAGGAAGTGATCTACAATAAGTATTCATTTGACTAAAGAGCCATATCAAGTTTAAGTATTTTCCTTATTTACCTACAATGGTTCTTACTTACCATATGAATCACTCTTCCTCTGTAAAAGAAGGAAGTACCTGATTTGTGCAATAAAGAAGTATTGTTTGTTTTTTAAGTGCTTTTCAGTGCATTTTATGACATTACCTTTAATATACCTTGGGGCTTTACGGGAGAATTACTAAATGCTGTGTCTTGTCTGATGTTGTCAGATATTCTGACAAGGCTCTAGTGACTGCAGGAAAAGATTGGGATTGAGTAGATTCTTTCGCATTGGTCTTTCCAGTCACCTCACTGGGTTTAGCTCCTCTTGAAGCTGAAAAATATTGATTAATGATACTTCTGAAAAGAATTCAGCACATAAAGTATTGTTCTGTATATTTCCCAAACAGGAATTTCTGTTCTGTTAATGTTTGCCTATGAGGGCAAAAGAAGCTTTTCCTTTTCAATTTCCTATGTAATGTTACTCTCTGCTAGTGACTTTGGCTGTTGGTGGGTTGCCGGAAGATGCAATTCAACAAAAGTTGGTGGGCTGCAGGTAGGACATTTCAGTTAGAAGTTAAAATATATACATTGTTGTCATTAGTACTTGTATCTATTTATCCTCTTAAATAAATATTAAATGCTGTTTTCATGCAATACAACAACCAACTAAGGGGTTAGTAGAGAGTCATTTGGGCAATTTGACTTTTTTCAACCTCAGCTACTTTGTAACCATGTAACTTTTAATTTTTATTTGAAATGCTTTCTTCTGGAAAATAAGTTCCAATCCACTATTCATGTGATTCCATAAAGATTAATGTTGATACAATTCTTGGTGTGGCCAAATGGATAAGATCCAAACTGCAGGATATCCAACTATCCAAAAATGCAGCGTTTTAAAAAGTCCAATTAGAATCATAACGCTTTGGAATTTTACTGGTCTGATTGTCAAATTGAAATGTCTGATATAAATCCATTGACCCATGCACACAACATGATTTTACTGTGAGCATTTCCTTTAGCATTGGTTTTATGAGGCCTAAAATTAAATGTTGGATAAAACGTTGCCTCATGAAGGAAAAATCCAAGCACCTAATTCTATTATTATCTACTAAGCTCTTAAGCTTTTCATT